>NC_052619.1:45902801-46075553 GCF_016545825.1 Eucalyptus grandis | reverse complement strand
TCTGAAATTTATTGCGCCATCTCAATCATTGCAATTCATGACCATGTGCAAGTATATGAGACAATTGCTTTTGTGAATATGTTGGAGCTGAAGGACTTGATGGATCGTTATGTCCAAGTTCCTTTTATGCATAAGTTTATATTTATACATGCTAGCGTGTTTTTGCTTTTAGTTGCCTTGTTTCTTATTGATGTCTCGTCTTAACTCTTTGAAAACTAGATTTGTTTTTGCATATTTCTCCTCCATTCAGTTATTTATTTTACTTATCTGTTTTAAAACCTTAAGAACTTTACACTATGTGCAGAGGACGAAGAACTGTCAATGCCCTTGAGATACCATTGTGAATTTGGCTCCTTTGCTTGATCTTCGGATTTTTAGCTCAAATAAGCCTTCATTCATCAAAATAACGTGAGAGCACTTTTCCCAGCCTTTTCTTTTTCTATGTTCTTTATGTAAATTTTGTTCAATTGTTTCTAATTTTGTTTTGTCAAACAGAGAAAAGCGTGCAGTTCAAGCCATTTTGGGGATGCTGGAATCTCCTGTCAGAGCTTGGCATTGTGGGAGCTGCTGAACTGATTGGCCGTTTAATTATAAACCCGATAATGAACCTTTCTTCTTCCCTCTGTTCCTCAGGTTGATGAGACTTTGTCTGCTCTATTCTCTACCTTATATTGTGATTAATTGTACTATCCATATAGACCAAACTTTTTATCTGTTTGGAAATTAAACTTGCAGATACATAAGCGTATGGTGGATCTCATGAGCTTACCAACACATGATGCAAGCAGCTGCTGTTTGGTGCTCTGTATAATCTTGCTGAAGTTAATATGGACTGCAGATTGAAGCTGCCGGTGAGCGATGGTAAACTCTATGTCTCCTTTCATGAGACACATCAGAAAATCTTAATAATGGCACCTTACATTATCTATGGCTCTCAAAACGAATATAATCTACAGGGCCATTGATCGACTGCTTAAAGTGATAAAGACACCACATCCAGTGCCAGAGATTTGCAGGAAAGCCGCAATGATTCTGGAAAGCCTTGTGTCCGAGCCACAGAACAGGCCCCTTCTGCTAGCTTATGAGAATGCTTTGCAGAGATACTTTTTCAGATGCCAGGCATTCAGATACATTTGCAAGGATATTATATGAGCTTACGGCAAGACCAAAAACAAAATGGTGGCGGCTCGTGGAATATGGGGCATGTAAGTTTAACCCTCATTTTGCAGTATAGCTGTGTGGCTTGATGACGCGACAGATAGGATAGTAAAGGCCAGGTATATGCTAGCTCACCTGAGCTTTGGTTGTAGGTAAGTAGTAGCGCTTATATTTAAACTAAACAGTAGTCAATGATTGGTAGCATATTCTGATGCCGCATCCTTGGTTGCTTCACAATGCCCTTGCTAATGAGCACATGCTTTGTCTAGCGATATGCTGTGCATTGAAGTCGGCTGAGTTCTCATGTCTAATTGTCTACATTACTGGCTTTGTTCTGATGCCACATCCTTGGTTAATTCTCATGTTTAGTTTTCAGATATCTAATGTGAATGTGTATGTCTGCATGAGCACCTGCGGTGCCTAATCTTGATAAGACACTTTTCTCTGAGTAGCTATGTTGTTAAGCATAGTGAAGTCCTTATATCCCATACCGTTGCGGCTCATGGGAAATGAAGGCTGAAGCAGAATATTTTTGTCCGGACCGGACCAAACATGAATCGGTAATTGAGCCAAGCCTAAATCACAGATTACAAAATAATCCCATTCAACATCCTATACAGGCTATACAACCTAGAATTTCGGAATTACACAAATTCAAAGAATAGAGCATTATATTTTATCTTGACCAAGCATTGCGATCATGAACAACGACACCAATTCGCAATCTGATCTACCAAGGCATTCTTTGGTAATACTTTCTTAGAAATTTGAGCTTTGGAAAAGAGTGCTGTAGCTTTTATACAGTGATTGATAAACATCTCGCAGTTGCTTTATCCAATGTGACAGCTTGAAAACATATTACAAAAAAATGTAAATCGTAACGCGTCATAACATGGAGGGAGATATTAGGTACCCAAATGGCATAAATTCAGCTAATACTAGTTACATTCGCAACGCGACACATGCCTTTTTCCTGATCTTCCCCATCCCTCAATCTTCTTTGTTTAGCACTTGTTTTCTTCTTTTCCCTTACGTGCATCATGGCTAGAGCCCAAGCCCGAGGGCGAGTCTCCTGGCTACTTCGGCCATGGAGCTCAACTTCAAACCCAGAGCTTGGGGTTGCCTTTGCCGCACGAGCCTCAAGCTCAGCCTCAAGCTCGTGGCAATGGCCACTTGAGCTTCGAGCTTGTGGCCATGGTGACCCGACTTCGAACTTCCATCCATGGCTGCTAAAGTGAAACACTCGTGGACACAAATCGGGACTTGAGCCTAGAGCTTGAGGTCAAAGTAGTCATGGTCGCTTAGCTTTGAGCTCACGTTGGTTGCCGTATTCAGAGTTTGCGACTCGGTTACTCGAGATCGAGCTTTGTGACCATGGCAGCTGGGAGCCTTGTGGCTCGAGCTCCACAGCCGTGGGGCGGAGAAAAAAGACAAAAGAAAATGAAAGCGAGTGTAGCAGAGGAGAGACAAGGACGAGAAGAGAGGTGCGAGACGGTGAGGGTAGGGGGAGAGAGGGGGAGGCCGTGACTGATGGTGGGCCCACGTGTAGCCACGTTTGGCAAAATGAATGGATTAATTTTTGCTAAATTGACATCAGACTTGTACCTAATATTTTCTTTATAGTGGTGCCAAGGTCGTGGCGTGGCGGTCGCGGTAGGGGTATGAGATTTCGTAAAATGTGAGAAATTTGACAAAGAGAATGAGAAAAGGCGGAGACAGAATAAAGACAAAGGCTAGGGTTTTCATAATTTTTTTAGGACGTTTTGCTGATAATTAATTGAAATTTCATTACTGATTATGACTTTCTGGCCGATTGGTACCTTTGGACCACTTCGAAGATCCAATAGCTATTGATCCTTTGAGAAACGGAAAAAGAATTATTGAGAAATTATAGAAGGCCTCCATTGACCAACATAGGACTTAAGGCATGTATTTTTGGCCTCGAAGATCCGGTGTGGTCAAGAAGACTTCGATTCTTTGAAGGAGGTGTAACCTCGAAAACCACTCGTGTAGCCTAACAAGACACTCAAACCTCAATCTAAACGAAAGTCATTATCTCGGACCGAAGTTTTTCACCAAACCATCCGTCCGTGCATATATTTCCCTATTGAAAGTTGACCTATGTATCGGCAGATGAAATAAAATTAAGGGCTGACGAAAATTCCTACCAAGCACAACCACAGGTCCTTTCCTCCCCTCGGCCAAACCCCACCTACCCTCAATAGACGAACAGGGTAATGACTAAACAAGAAAGAGCAGCTATTAATGTCACACGATCATTTTAGTAATGTCGAGATTCACAATGTTTCATGCATTTGATTAGCAATTTCTTTGACAAAATTATTTAAAAAAATCTTAAATTTATTATACGGATGTCAGTTCAATCATAAATCTTTCAATTTGATTAATTTAGTTAAAAACATTTTTGACAATCTGGCCGATATAATTATTCTCGACAATTTGTCAATGTAGTCATTTTGGCAAATTTTGGCCGGAAATTGATAATATAAATGCTAGTTGATTTACATGGCAAGGCCCTAGGTGAGGTCTTGCGGCCTCGCTGAACATGAGCAAGGCAGCACTTCCCAAATTTGACAAGGGCCCTATGTGGGATGATTGACATCAATATTGTTGTTTTACGGCCAAATTTAGCCGAACAAATTACATTAGCAAATCATCGAAATATATAAAATTAAATTGGTCAAATTGAAAAGTTTATAACTAAATTATCATACATACAACATGTTTTATGACTTTTTGTAATTATCCCATCTTGCTCCGGCAATCATAAAACTAGTTACTTAGAGAGATTTTCCTATTGTTCCTTCTTTGAGGCTAGGTGTCTAGAAATTTGAATAGTCAAGAGTTCAAGGACTACTTGTAACATGCTTGGACAAATTTTGATTGGGCTTTGCTAGCACAACAATCTTTTGGCTTTTATGAGAATAAAAATTTGTCATGAGCCACAAATTTTTGAAGAAATGAGCCCCATAACAATTTATATTTATTTGTCATTTGGTGTTTGTGGTCCATAATAAACAAACTGTTGTTTTATAGTACATTAAAAATCGTCTCTCAATCATTTTTCATTTCGATTTTAGCTAATGTAATTGCTAAAGATCTATTTTCAGCAACAGTGGACCAAATGAAAATCCCCGATAATGATTCGAATTGCTTGACTGAAAACACTATATGAAAGTGAAGTAATTCCTCCTCTCTAACAAACTGTTGTTTTATGAAAGGAAGGCAAAAGCAGTTGGGAGATCATAGCTACATAAATGAAGTGATCTTGAATATGAATGTGCTCTATCACTATGAGTAGAGCTAAAAACAGCAAATGCTTATAAACCAACCCTCAAAGACACAAATCAGACACACCCTCTCAATAGACATAATACAAAAAGAATCAATCAGGCTTCAACTTCTCTAACAAATGTACTGAGAGATTGAATTGACTTCTACTGTGTAATGATTCCCCCAGTGAAATCTCTCTCCCTTTCTGTTCCCTGAAAGATGAAGACATGCATGATTCTTGAGGACTTTTAACTAATGGATGCCACTTTGGGACATCAACAGGGAACTTGTCAATCTCATCCATCCAAGGGTTCTTCTCCTTCGCCGGGTCGATTGTCCTCAGCGCCTGCCACACAGCGCTGTTGCACTTGAACCCAGATCCGAACGCGATCTGCCACGTCCTATCGCCCTTCCTGATCCTCCCTTTGGCCTCGGAGTAAGCCAGCTCATACCACAAGGAACTGCTTGAAGTGTTCCCGAATCTGTATAGGGTCATTCTCGAGGGCTCCATGTGATGCTCGGTCAATTGAGGCTCTTCTCGAGCTCGTCAAGCACCGCCCCTGCCTCCGGCGTGGATGCAGAAGTGCTCAAAGGCCAGCTTGAAGTCCGGAATGTAAGGCTTGATCTTCATCTGGAGCACTTTCTGGCCACTAGAGTGACGAAGAACAGGAGCTGCTCGGACATGGGAAGGACTAGAGGGCCGAGCGTGGTGATGTTGGTCTTGAGGGCCCCCGGCCACGGCCATCAGGTCCTTCGAGAGCGAGACCCCAATCCGCTTGGTGTCATCCTCCCGCTGGAAGACGCAGCCGTAGCATTTGTCATCCGCGCCCTTGTGGGTGCGAACAGTGTGGACGAGCTGGTACTTGGAAAGTCGTCTGTCGGAGGATCGGTTCGACAGGAGGATCGCGGCCCCACCCATCCGGAAGAGACAGTTCGAGAGGAGCACGCCCGGTCATTGCCGAAGTACCAGTTGAGGGTGATGTTCTCCATGCTCACTACAAGAGCATAAGAGTTGGGTTGCACCTGCTCATGACAATTGAAAAGAAAAAAATGTCAATAAGAAGCTACTTGAGTTGGGTGATTTTATTTGTGTCCAGTTTAGAGAGGAGGAATTACTTCACTTCATATAGTGTTTTCAGTCAAGCAATTCGAATCATTATCGGGGATTTTCATTTGGTCCACTGTTGCTGAAAATAGATCTTTAGCAAATACATTCATTTCATGTCACGTCTAGAGAAATTCGGTTATCGGAACCTACCTGCAAGAGCTGTTTGGCCAAATCTATGGAGATCAAGCCTGCACTGCAACCCATCCCACCAAGATTATAGCTCAGAATGTTGCCTCTGAGCTTGTAGTGATTCACCACCATGGCAGAGAGTGATGGTGTGGGATTAAACAAGCTACAATTCACCACCAAGATCCCGATGTCCTTGGGCTTGACCCCGGTCTTCGCCAGCAGCTGGTCGATCGCCCCAAACATCACGGTCTCGGCCTCTTTCCTCGCCTCGGCCATGCACGGGTTGGGCAGGACCCGCATCACGGCGTCGGGCAGGTACGTGTCCTGGCCCAGCCCCGCCCGCTCGAGGATCTTCCTCTGGAACGTGAGGTTCTCTGCCGTGAAGTTCCCCGTGAGGGCGGAACGCTCCATGAACACCTCCCGTGTGCACTTCTGGGCCGGCTCGGGCTTGTAGCACGCAAAGTCCACCAGGTACACCCGCCGCGGCCGGGTCATGAAGTGGAGGGTGATGAGGAAGACTACGAAGGCCGAGCTGAGGACAACAGCAACAAGGTTAAACTTGAGCTGGTCCCACAGGTTGGTGAGGTCGTCGGCGGTGAGCGTCGACAAGTGGGCCGAGGCCACGAGGAGCAGCGGCAAGAGGGAAGATGTACATGGCGTTGGAAATCAAGTAGTGGTAACCTAGCTTGACATATTTGAGCTTGACGGATAAGAGAAAGTTGGGAAGATTGCGGGTGCTTCGCCTCGTCGCCGGTTGAGGGTCGACAGAAACTCTTGCAGACGGCGACACCGCCCCAGGGTCATGGTTGTTTTTGCTTTCTTTGTCAGCCATTGGAGAGGGATCCGAGCACAAGCAATGAAGCTGCGATTGCTCCACGCCACAAACACAAGAAGGGACAAGAGTTATAAGTTCTGCCTCGCAAAGACTCGCAGAAACGTAGTGAATTTAAAGCGAGAGAGACAGAGATTGGAGGGAGGATGCAACTACCACCAACGAACTGTTTAATTGGTATTCATGAAATGTGCCAACTGACTGGCGGATTTTGGTTCATATACTGCGACATTATCGTATAAAATAATAGTCTCTTCTTATGCTCTCGCAAGTTTAACTTTGCCCCCACCTGCGGCTGCGCAAGAGATTGTTGAACTAAGTAGGATAAAAGACCATTAAAATACCCTAGCTTGACTCTTTTCTTTCTCTCTTTTTCTCTCTTTCTTTTTTTTTTTTTTTTTGGCAACTTCATTACTCAATGCTGATGTGTATGTATTTCAATTAATCCATATAATCAAACTGGTCTATAATGGCTAGGGTTGGATGATCTGCAGGCCGCTCACATTTCTTCCTCGTCGGATGCATTCTTCTCTCAAAGTTTGACACGTGAATCCAACCATCAATACCCTCTTTTATTTTTTGAAGACAAGTGTCAAATTTTGAATGAAAGACTTTGTGAGAGAAATATAATCTTGAAATCACATAAATTTTTTATTACGAGAAATTTGTCTAAAACGGACTAATCTTCTCCGTTTTAATTCCTCGTTGAAGGAAAAAGGGGATTTTTATTACATGCCAAGCATCATATCTATCTTGTGCCTAAGGCGTTCCCTTAAGGGCCATTAAAATTGGCTTTTGGAGCACGGGGCCTTATTATTCGAACGTCTTGCGTTCGATTTAGGCACTATGTATTCCCCAGAGACTTGTTATCTAGGGTTTAGGTCACAGCCTGAGAGTTTTCAAGAGCTTGTTTCTCCTCATCTCGACAAACTTACAAATCATCTTTTTGTCTTACATTGCTCAGTCTAAGTTATATTTTATGTTGTTACAGAAATGGACTAATTAGATGATCATATGTTGGTGAACTACGCAAAGTCCTTACGATAATAGTTTTCTTGATTCTTTAGCATAGGTAAACAGCAAGTCCATGATATATGATTCAATATGTCATAAAAAGTAGTGCTCAGCGGATAGTTCTTCAAAATGGCAACGCCACATAATCAATTTATGAAAATACATAGACTATTTTTCACACTCTAAAAATTTCTTTTATTTCGTGAAAAATGAATGATTTAGATAATATTTTCTTTAAAATAATCATTTATATCGTTTACAATAATGAGTGAAGATATTTTCATCATCCATCAATAAATTATTATCAATAATGAAAATATATTTTATTGACTGAATATTTTTTAAATTATGTATTTTCATGAAGTAAACGAATGCGAAAGCTGGCCGACCCTAGACGTAAGGGACAAGAGATAGAGTCATTTGACCTATGAGAGAGGGAGAGAGGGAGGAGATAGGTTGGAGACATAAATGAAAAGCGCGGTTTGGTCAGTTTGGGAAGGAAAACTTAGGTGCATATTGGATGCGTTGTCCGGGTATTGTGTGGGTGTCCAATTTATTTCCCTCACTTTTTGGATTTATTGCAATTGAGGCCAACCGACCAGCTTATGGCCCCACAATCAAAGCAACAATTGTCCTTGGAGAGATTATTAGTTTCAATGGAAAAATGAAAATATTAATATATAGTAGTGGTAGAATAAGTGTCTGGTACAATGGAAACCTAGTGTGCCACCATGAAAATTAAGTGTTCTTACTATTAGGTTATGCATTTCAGAGGAAATGATTCCAGCAAAGTGGTGTTTTCAAGAATATAAAATATTGTTGGGTATTTAATCAAATCAAATTACAAGATCGGTATATTAAGAGAAGGGGCAGAAAATTATACTGAGTTTTGAATTCGGCCCACTTATTTAAACGTCTATTTATACTTGCTGCATCAATTGTTATGCAAATTTTGCTAAGAAGTCTTTCGGTACCTGGCATTGTTTGTGTTTCATGTTATGGAGTATTTAAATGACAGTCGAAATTCAACAGGATGGATGTTGCATGTACAAATCATGGAAAGCAGCTAGAAATCGCAAGTATAGCATTTGAGATGATATGACTTCAATTTAGGAGTGTAAGTGAGTCGAACTACTCCGGAGCTACTTGAGTTCAACTTACGAATGACTCAAACTTGGCTCAATCCTTTTCAAGTCTGACTTGAGTTTGAGTACTCACTCAAACATTAGCTCGTGAGTCTAACCAAGTAACTATTTATCTATATATTTGTATATGTTTATAAATATGGATTAATAGAAAAAAAATCATTAGAACAATGCATTTTCAAAAATTGAGCTGGAGTTTGAATCTTACTCGAGTTTTGATTAATACTTATTGATCAATCAAGTTAAGTTGAGTCGAGGTTGAACTTATTGAAAGCTTACTCAAGTAGAGTTCGAGCTTGAGAAATTAAGCTCAAGTCAAGTACTGAGTGCGAGTATTAAATCGTGTCGACTCGATTACATCCGTAATGATAACTCACTGACCGATGGGGCTAGTTGAGTTTCTAATTCGGGCCTTGCTTCCTGCATTTTCCTTAAGGTTTTCCAACACGAGAAAGTAATTCTTTTCGTGTTAGCGCCTACTTTAAGGAGAGAAATGAGAAGGTGGGGCAACGTTGTCGGTGAGGGACAGGGTGCGATGGGCCAATGGCCATTAACAGGTATTTGCGTTCTTTGACCACACAGGCGAAGTCATCTCTTCCTATTAACTCCGCTGGAAAAACAAAAGAGAAAAAAACTCTAAAGCGAATTCGTAATCCCTGACGTGACCGTGACCTGCGTGTTCATTTCAGCGACACATTTTCAAGAATTCATTCAACGAACCACCCCCATCTTCCCACCTACACGACCCGTTTCCCACTTGGGATACGAAGATTCGTGTGTGGACATCTATATTTGCGGACGCATTCCATACGATCATTTGTTGGGTAGGCAAGAAACAGAAGCTCCACGTTATCTCCCGACCTTTTTTACTCCTGTCCGGTGCACCGCTCCAAGAAATCCAGTGATAAACTCTCTGATCGTGAGATAACTTGGTAAACACTCAATTTGATCATGTGATTGCCTCTTTAGAGTAATGTTATCAGCTTGGTCGTAGGAACCCTTTTTCTTTCTTCACACTCAAGCTTCTATGAGGTTCTTTGTTTTGCTTTCCCCACTCCGAATAACTTTTGGGCAACATCCACCTCTCTTATAGGTGGATCCTTACGCGATGTTAGTGGACACAACAATTTGCATGCTTCCGTGAGGATTTGGTTGAGTTGATGAGTTAAGATATCCTGGCTGAAAAAGATTTACCTAAATAGTCCCTTGAAATTTGAATTTACGCTAAAATCTCTTGAACCTTGTCAGTCTCTTAATCCTGTAGGAAACAAACACTAATCACAAGCAAGACGATTAATAAATTAGAAACCATGGTTACCTCGGCGGGGCATTGACTTCCTAGTGATCTCGGTGTAGGTTTCATTTAATAAGTGATTAATTGAATTGACGCAATTAAGTCTAGATAATATTTCCTCAAGGCGCCATATTTTCCTCCAACTATGCCTTTGATCAATCGGTAGACTTGATCATGGGTCTGGGTGATTTACAAGTCTACCCCCAACTAGTCCTAAGCTAAAAAGCCCTAATTTAGAATTATATTGGCATAATTAAAAAGTTTAAGATTGAATTGACATTCATACAATAAAGTTGGGACTAAATTGGTAATTTGCCTCTTTAACTAGCCATTAGTGTTCAACATTTTCAAGATCAACACTTCACGTTTGGGTTGATCAACCCATTATTGTTGGGAAAATTACCAAAAGTCCTAGACATAATTCACTTATGCCAATTCAGTATTAAACTTTTTCATTATGCCAATTAAGCTCTAAACATTTTTTTCGTTTTACCAATTGAATTTATCTGGCTAATTTTGGTTAGAAATCGCTAATGTGGATATCAACCATCCTACACGGCACAATCAAAGTTGACTTTGATATTATTTAATAATATATAAATATTTATAATTTTAATTTTTTTAAATTTTTTTCCTTTTTTTTGGTGAATTTCCTTTTTTCTTTTCTTTACTCTCTCTTAAAAAAAACAAAAAAACAAAAAAACAAACAAACAAACAAACAAACTTAGGCCAACATAGGTTGCTAGCACTCTTGATAGCCATAGGCAAGGGCGTCGAGCCCTCGCAAGCCTCGAGCAAGGGCCCTCTTCTACAATAGCTAGGGTGTTGACCTAGGCAAGGGCCACGATGCCCTATTCGGCTAAAGCGAGGACCAGCAACGTCCTCACTTGGGGCTAGCAAGGGCATTGCAGCCCTCGCCAGCCCTATGTTTAAAAAAAACTAAGTAAAGAAAAGAAAAAGAAAAAATTCATAAAATATGAATATATTATTTAAAAAAAAATATTTACATCAATGTCGGCCATATCACATACAATGGCCAGCATTCACCTCGGTGATTTCTAGCCAAAATTAGTTAAGTGAACTTAATTAACAAAATAGGAGAAGATTTAATAATATTCAATTGACACATTTTAAATTAAATCAGCACAAATATAATAAGTTTACGACTTTTTTGGTAATTCTCCCCATTATTGGGTCAAGTCCAAATATTTTCTCAACGACCCTTCTCTACCTTAGAAATGCAAAACTTCGAAGCAATCGCCATCATGGGGACTCGTTATTGTCGTGTTAATTCATGTATAAACAAATTCTCCATGAAGAAACACAATGAAGGTATACAGAAGAAAAGGAGGATCCCAACAACTGCTGAGGACGACCTTTTCCTTCATTTGCTTTGAGTGCACCCAACAGCAAATTAGGGCGAAACTTCTTGAGATTATAGTACAGATTCCTCGTAGTTTCTTGCGGTCATTGGATGTGGGCACCTCCCGCATGTTACTTACAGAATGAGCGCAAAGGTCAATTAGTCAACTCATATGCATATCAATTGCAAGAAAGAGCAATTAGAAAATTGGTAGAAAATGAAGAGCAAAGGCTTAATAATTGGGCCCCTCGCATTTGAGTCGACCCTACTAGTTGGGAGAAAAATCAAACTATTCATTGTCATCGACACCCATTCTATCATATCAAATCAATACATTTCAAGAGCAAAAGAATTATAATATTCCTCAAGATAAGTACCATCAAGATTCATTCATTATGTGCAATAAATTTTGACAACAATAACATTGTGTCCTACCAAAAAGTTCGAGATTTCAATCATGATTTTTACTTTTTTTAAACATAGGGCTGGCAAGGGTTGCAATGCCCTTACCAGCCCCAAGGTCCCTCACATTTGAGTCGACCCTACTAGTTGGGAGAAAAGTTAAACTATTCATCGTCATCGACACCTATTCTATCATATCAAATCAATACATTTCAAGAGCAAAAGAATTATAATATTCCTCAAGATAAGTGTCGTCAAGATTCATTCATTATGTGCAATAAATTTTGACAACAGTAACACTGTATCCTACCAAAAGGTTCGAGATTTCAATCATGATTTTTACTTTTTTTTAAACATAGGGTTGGCGAGGGTTGCAATGCCCTTACCAGCCCCAAAGTCCGCATTTGAGTCGACCCTACTAGTTGGGAGAAAAGTTAAACTATTCATCGTCATCGACACCTATTCTATCATATCAAATCAATACATTTCAAGAGCAAAAAGAATTATAATATTCCTCAAGATAAGTGTCGTCAAGATTCATTCATTATGTGCAATAAATTTTAACAACAATAACATTGTATCCTACCAAAAAGTTCGAGATTTCAACCATGATTGATTTTTCAATTGTGTGCCTATAGGATGAGTTGATACCATATGTTTTGAGGATAGTGTAAAGACCCGAGTTTTCGTACAATTTGTGTATTTCAATCAGTTGTACAAACCGTATCATGATCTGTTTAGATATACTTTTCTAGGCTGAAGGGAACGGAACACATCACATCACAATTGTGAAACTCCGTATGAGAGATGCTTAGCTGGGGGGGGATAAAAAATAAAAAAAAAAAAAAGCCATCCATGTGCTGTGAAATATCACAGCTGGACGATTTTGAAAGCTGTAAGCTGAACGGAGAATTGATTTCAGCTTGTATTGGACGCTTTAACTGCGAGGAGAACAGCTCAAAAGTTTCGAAACAGTTCTATAATAAACCCTCAAGGCTGGCTCGTTTCTTGAAGGCATTAGGGGACTTTCATACTCAAGACTTTGCATATATAAATCTCGCCATCTACATGTAAAATGCTCTGAATTGGGGCTGTCTATTTGAGTCGGGGCTTAACTGATTCGTGAAATTTGTTGGGTGTTATGTAGATTTCCAAGTGGTCGATCCTTTGCGCTCGTACCCTTAAATTATTATAAAGGAAAAAAATAATAATAATGACGATCCACAGAGGCGGAGATAGGGAGGGCCGAGGGGCAAGCCAGACGATTGGCGCGTGGCCCCTCACGGCTCATTATGATAGGGCCAAAGGCCAATTAATATCGGGGACTGATTGGACCAGGCCTTGAACTGCACGTTGAAGGGCTATGATATCTGGTTTAGGCTTCTCTTAGACTATTTTTATAACTTTGTTTTTTTCTCTCCTTTTAAGTTTATTAAAATATGCTTGCTTATTTTTCATAAGGAAATTCATAAGGAAGAGCGACGGTGCAGTTGGCACCACATATTTTCACAAGGATGTGGGCCGTGATGATACTGTTATGCTAGTTATGTCCTTTTCATAATTAATGATCAAATAAGAGACATTTCTAGAACTTATAACCTTTGATGAAATTAAGGTTTTATTTTAATTAAAACACCAATGCGATAATTAATTTTGCCTGAGCTTTTATGAAATGATGAACTTTCGTAAAATAAACTAAAAGAAACTTCATTAACTAGAGTTGTTTAAGAAAAAAAAAACTCTTGCTACTCGACAACAAAAAATAATCTATAGTAATCTATCTTTTATATTGATTTATTATGCAGCGTTCGTTCTTGCATGTTCCTCACTGAAAACGCGGCCATGTCATGCTCTCTTTTCTTCCATGTCGTTTTGACAGGCTAATGACCGGTTATTACGCTTTTAGAAGTTGTCACTTTAAAGCACTGCCTTCCAGGTGGTAGATGCATCTTCGTGAACACATTCAAGTCCGATCGCTTGAGACAGTCCAAGAACGTGAACCTGTAACTAATGCAGAACATGGGCCAATGCCCTCAACAATCACTGCAACAAGAAATGCACGTAGGGACATGTATTGCAGGACGCTCGAGCATAACGTCCCTGCTTGTCAAAGATTTGGCGACGGCGTTTGAATGACATCCCACCACCACCACAGAAAACTCGAACAAAATGACAGCAAAGTTTGACGGAGCTACTGATCAACTTGCGTTACTGGTAAGAATAAGAATACTGGTCCGCCGAGCAGAGAACTCTCAAATCAATGACAAAGGCTTGATTCGAATAGGACTTTGCATGGCTAGTATTTTCTCAAAATTAGATGGTTTGATGCGTGTGTCACGGTCCGTGAATCCTCCCATACTCATGACACTTGTGAGTGGTGCTTGGGTTATCGAGTGAAAAGTGAGAATGCAGAAGGACGAACACAACTGGTCCGTGGAAGTGGCGTCAGGACAGTTGGTGCTAGAAGTTCTAGAATAGAAAGATTATATTACTTAGGAGCTCTGAAGGCGGGGTTGACCTCCTGTGAACAAATTGGTCTGGAGCTGATGCCGCTCTCCTAACGAGGCCATGGCAAGCCGAAACCAATTATTGTGCCTAAAGAGATCTGCTGTCTCACTTGATGAACTAGACGCCCAAGCGAAGCTAGGCATGGTAGGATCTCGTACAAAGAATCATTCATCGTATTGTTCGTGGAACAGTTATAAAAAAAAGACTGGCTTGGTGAATTCCACTCATCAAGCGCCACACGGGCCCTTCCGCGGCCAAGGAAACTGTCGGCCCGTGACACGTGCATCTATCTCGTTTGCAAGTCGGCAAATGCTCACCAGTGTTTGCTAGAAGGTTTAGCCCTGCTGTCCCTTGTCCAAATGAACAAGCTAACCTAGAAGTAACAATTGAAGTATGGTTGTGAAATATTTTAAATAAAACATGTGCAGGCTGTTGTGGAAACAATCGCATTGGCAACATCATTTGCATGAATTCATCTACTAATAGAAGCTCGTGATGCAATAGTGTTTTAGGAACATTCCCTACGGAAGAACACTTGCTAATGAGACTGATATTGAAAAAGAGAGAAGTTCTGGTTCCACTAATGATGTAAAGAAATTGGGATATTGAACTTCACAGTGATTGTATGATTCCAAAGGCGGCAGGCTTCCCTTATATATTGGGAAAAAATTTCAGTGGTCACTATGTTTGCTAAGTGGAAGGCGCAGTAATCCTGTGTTAAACAGAGTAAAGTACTTTACAACATGTCACATTGATAATCATCTGATATGCTAAATCATCACTTAACTAAAAAATTTCGTCATTTGCATTATTATAGACAAGTTAAAGGGACCATCTGTGTACCTTGAGCACTAGGGACATGGAAAATCTTTGCTGATACATGGATAAATCACCACAAATTGCAGCAGAGTTTTTCCAGACCTTAAAATGATGACTATCCATATATTCCCGGAATGATAGATGTTGATGATTTTGAATATCGTTCCAAAAGCGACAAAACATGGGCGGCCCTCCTCCCGATATGACTTTCATCGCGAATGTTCCGGCCAGCCATGCGAACGAGAAGCAATTTAGCCGTTGATCCATAGCGTTCCATTATATCCTTTGACTGGAAAATCTTCTCCAAGAATCCCAAAGCCTCTTCCTTGAGTGAATCCATTCCCCACGTCAAGATCTCCAAGATGGGCTTGATTGCATTGGCTTCATGCAGAACGTTTGCGCCTCTGTTGGGAGATCCTTCCCTCACCAGCGTGGAAAGTGCCTGAATTGCTTCATATGCTGTTGCGTGAACCTGTATCTGCAAGAGATTGACTAATTCAGGCAAAGCATTGGCCTCCAGGAGACAGAACGTGGATGCAACACTACATTTGCTGCCATGGGCCGGGCATCGAGGCACATGTGCACTGAAACACCAGCAAAAGCTAGGTTTAGTGGACATAACGAGCCTTGGAGTGCTCGATGATAGATTTCAATGAGAGCTGCTGCTCTTGCCTTGGCCGTCACAGAACTGACCCGGAGAAAGTTTACTAGTAGAGGATAAACTCCTTGCTCAACCACAATACGCTGTGACTCCACATTTGTGGGGTCTGTGAACCTGAAGAGTGCACTAAGGGCATTCTCTTTTGCTTCCATGGTTCCTGATCTCAATACTTTCATAATCGCTTCAACTCCATCCAACTCAATTAACCTCGTAGTAAGCGATACTTCTGATTTTGGAAGATTGGCCAGTAAGCCAGCTGCTGCCATCTGCACATCACTCTTATCTTCATTCTCAAGAAACCCCACCAAGGCCTCCAATCTCCTCGGCTTAAGAAGGTACTCGACAACTCCTTGCGGTTCATGCTGTGAAAAGAGGAAGAGAAGATTTATTGCAACTTCACGGATTTCGGAGGCTGAGTCGTCAATGAGTGGAAGGACTATGGATATTCCATTTGCAGCCAAAACTGCCTTCTTGACCAGTTCGGGTTCAGAGTTGCAAATAGCTAGAATCACACGTAAAGCCGGTCTCCGCACATGGGATGAGCTGGCACTCTGTTGAAAATCTAACATACTGGTTATGATCGGTTCTAACTCAAGTTGGGTGCCTCTTCCATCAACGAGGAATTTGATCCCATCTCCGTCAGAAGTAAGTTTCTCAAGGAGTTCACAGCATTTGATTATTATAGCTGGACGCTCGTGGGACATGAACATTAGTTTCATAATGTGAGACACCCCATCAGAAGCAGCTAGAAGTTCTTTGTTGGCTCCGCAGCTTGATAGCTTGACCAACGCACGGAGAGACAGCTCCTTTGATTCAGCTGTGCCAGATAACATCTCAAGCAACGGTGGTGTTACCCCCATCTTACCAATTATCTCCACATTTGCTTCAATCAATTCCATATTGACCAGAGATCTCACCATCGACATTCTCAATGACTGTGGACCTGGCAATGTTCCAGGTAACCAACAAACAAGAAAAGCCAATTATAAAACATGTGCCATCACTCATCACAGAAAAAAAGAGCATAAAAAGAAGTTAGAAAGGCCTATCATGATGGCATTACAAATTAATACGTGCTTAATTCACTCCAACTAGCTGTTGTTTACATAGAATATAATGTTCTCTTCTTATATAGTCTAATGTCTTTATGGTGGCCTGTACCTTGAGATACAAGGAAATGGCATTATGGTCATACACTTACTCTATTTTTTGTCTAACTAATCCACTCTAAAGCGCAATTTTTACCTTTATATACCATGTAATCTTTCCTTTTATCAGGTGTTTGTAATCTACTATCTGGTATAGGGTTGATTTACTTGGATGATCAGCTTCGTGGAGTTTCTTTTTTCCCTGATAGATAGGGTGCCAGGAGTTACAAGGTTCAAAAGCAGTCAGCAATTCTGAAGCATCCAAAGATCTAGCCACATGCAGTAAAATGGCATTCAAAACTAGGAATTTAGTGCATACGCCACAAGCATCAACAGCATTGGAAGATGGTGGATAAAGAGCTTCAACCTTGAGCTATGCGATCAACAAGCGGGTTGTACCAGCCTGACCTAGCAGCACAAGTTATGTTCTCCTCATCCGCATCGAGCAACTTATCCAAGATCTTCTTGGCATACTCTGCTGATTCTGTCTCTGGCCCTCTCAAAAGCGTTACAAGGAAAAGAATAGCACTGCACTGCTGAGACAGCTTCTCGCATGCAGACACATTCCAACCAGATCTATCTTGCAATAGCTCAAACAACAATGCAATAGCTGCCTTTGAGATGCTTGGATCACGCCCCAAACAAGGAATGATGTAATCCCAACCTTTGGACTCAACCAGTTGTTCCTGGAAAATCGGGTGCATCCAAACCATGAGATGGCTTCTAGAGATTGTGACCAGAGTTCTGACCAACTTAGGCATCTGACTAAGAGAATGCTGATACTCTACTCGTAAATTTTGAGTGTGGTAAATCCTCAACATCAATTAAACAATCAAGAAAGCCAATTATTCAAAAAAAAAAAACCAACTTTCAGACATCAATTACTTCCTTTCAAATACTATGTAACAGTATCCCCATTAACAGAAGTAATTGTCACTTACCTTACTATGTAACAGTATCCCCATTAACAAAAGTAATTGTCACTTACCTTACTTTTTGCATGCCCTTCCACTACCTCCTTTAAGGTAATTAGTATTTTCCTCTTCACATCTTTGTTGTGTGAGTTCCCTAGAATAGAGACAATGATGTCGGTCAGTCCTCCTATGAAGATCCAATCCTTGTTAACCGAATCTTCTCTCACAAGTTCTTGAATTTGGCAGAGAGCCTCTTTCACCAACTCATCAGAACCAGATGACATGTTACTTTTGCAGCATCTGATTCTTAGACAGTAATTAAGCTCTCTCCATTCTTCTATTGACTGTCTCAGCGGAAGGTTTGACCTCAGAGAAGTGTCCTGAAGAACCTCTCCCGTTACGGGATCAGTTCTCTCACCACAGTCAAGCCAAGCCTTGATGGCCGCTCTCTCAGCAGTGGTACCAGTGCAAAGGCTCACAGGATCAACCATTATTGTCTGATTTATAGGACAAACAAAGGCATTCAGTGGAGGGATTTGTTTTTCCCTTTCATTATAACCCACAATGACCTGGAATCTTTGGAAATACCGGGTTTTTAATTCTTCGTAATTGATTGCAGCATCTGCCCGAGAGAGCAGTGCAATAACCTGTTGCAAGAAATATTCCTCAGCCTTTTCCTTTCGGTGTGCGGCTTCTTCCTTTTCCTTCCTGAAACTTTCCAATTCCTCATTTATCGCAGATGGCTCAACATTTACACCAACTGCGCGTGCTATTTCTTCAAGCATGTCATTCGCAAAGCCCTGATCCCGTTTTTGGTCCTTAATGCCCTGGTTCAACTTGTTGATTATTTGGAGCTGAGAATGCGAAGTTTCAAGTTCCACTCTCTGCATCTCATTCTGCAGCCTATTTACTTGATCTGAAATGTTAGTCAAGACTTCAGTGTTTGCAAGAGATAGGGCAGCCAAGGACCTTCCTATGTCCCTTGTTACTTGTTCTACCTCCTTCACTATGTATCTGCACCTGACCAACAAGTAAAACCGGGATCGGTTCTTGTACTTCTCAATCAAGCTATTAGCCTTCTTAACATCGGTTTCAAGGGATTCCAGTGCTAGCCGAGCAGCTTGTGAGTCGTTTAACTCTTGGAGCTGCAATTCCTTCAGAACAGGTTCTATGTCAAACAGGTGTTTCGACAGGACTCTGAAACTATCTTTCTCGACGAGAATGTCTTTTGCAGCTTGAGCTGTTTTGATGACCTGATTAGTCAGCACAGCCAAGATTGTGCCAATGGGAATGAGCTCCAAGGCCATGGTTAAGCACAAGATTAGGAGAATGGATTATTTCCTTGCTCAAATGTTCAACAACATCATCGAAAATCTTCAGATTCAAGCGGCATCCATATGACCTGCAGTTTATAACAAGTCACTTTCCACTCCACACGACGAAAGGATTCAGCAATGCTATTAGTTGATGGAAAAATGGCACCGTGAACGAGTTCTCTCATGGTCTGTTAGGATGAACTAAAGATGAAATGGGATAAACAAAAGGCTTAAAAAATCCACAAAGGCCACAGGATAGTTGAGATAAAAATCTCACAATCTCTGTTTTTCTGATTCATTTTGGCATTAACATATGAAGGTTCCCTCACCTTGTAACATAATAGTTCATCATTTTTCAACACAGAATAAAGACCAATTTCAGATTAAATCATGTTCCACTCATCTTTCTTCAGTCGACGTGGATTCCTAATTAACTTAATCTCCCAAGAGTTTTCTACAACCATGCTATATTCTGTTCGCACATGAAAGTGAATATTCAGCCTCTGGTAATGCTACCGCTTCGGCTCAGTGGACTTAACTAGATTGTAGTTCCCTAGAATGTCTATTAATTTAGGTGGTTCATCATCCATTATAATGCATAAGCACAGTGATACACAAATGTCTCCACGCCAACCGTTTTAACCCCTCCCATTTAGTAGTACGCATCATTTCGTCCTTTAGACGTGCGCAAAGGATAAGAAACTGAGACAGTATAAAAGAAACAGAGAAACACATTAACCAAATCTTTCATAGACTAGAAACAAACTCGACCTGAAATGTCACTGACATAAGCAACCCTTATATCCGGAATGATAGTTTTGTTAATCATGCGACTTCCCAAATTCCCAGAACGGGACCGAGAAGATTGATTTTCTTTCACCGAATTTTTGCTTCGCGACAGTTTTTACACCCTCTTCCGGCTAATTTCTCCATTCCAATCACAAATATCAAAAGCATAAAAACAGGGAGACCCGAGAGGGAGAGAGAGAGAGAGAGAGAGAGAGAGAGAGTTTCAAATGACTCCTGCAAACTAGCAAATTATACAAATGGAAAAAAAAAAAAAAAAAAAAAAAAATCCAACGAAGCCCATGTGTTCATTGTACTCAGCTGAACGAATTCCACATGCAGAAAAAAATATGAATCTCTCTCTTACTAATAACCAAACGCAAACATCCAAAAATGGCAAATTTCACTTCTCATGCGTTCCATAAATTACCTCTAGAGAACTGCGCAAGCCCTTTGAGATTCCCCACGAGATTAGTACCGCTGCAATTATTCCAACTTCACTCCTGGAAAATTCCCAAAGAAGAAGAAGAAAAGCTCGAGCATGCAGTGACAAGTGGGCAGAAACGGAGCACCGATACAGCTTTTACCGGGCGTTGCCGTACAGAAAACGAGGACTTGCCCCGAGTCAATGCTCCGCGGTCTTTGCATATTTTAGATATATTACATGACGATCCCGTTTTCCGCCTTGACGTGGTCCGGGAGGCGGTTTGGTCGGTTCTTTCTCGATTCTGGGAAAACCTGAGGCAGTCGTTGGAACATTCCGGGAAAGTCGTCGGCCGCCCAGCGAGAAACTTCCGTCTTTTTCTTCTGCGGATCCCCACTGGGTCGAGGATTTTCCGGGAAAGTTTGTTTCTTGTTCTCCCCATTTCCGGGAAGTGACAGTTGACGCGACGGTTAGAAGTTCATCCTCTTTTTAAACCCACCTGCGTGATTACTTCCTGGACAGAATCATCATTCGTTGCTCACCTTGTAGAAATCAAATCACAAGTACATAAAGTGGGAATTGATTCGTCGTGCCAAGCAGCATCGACATTTGAAAAGCATAAGATTAATCAACAATTTACCATACAGGAGTTGAATTACCCTATAATCACGAGATACAAAGTATGACTAAGTTAAAAGAATTTAGAAATCATGGAGTTGATTTTCTTCTTACCACTATTTGGTTAGAGTTCAACATGGCCCTTACTTATTAAAAAGGCAAACATGAGACATTGCTCTTCTCCTAAATGACAAAATTTTCCAAACTCAATGGCTAACGAACAAAATAAGAAAAGGAAAATGAGTACCTACCCGTTCAGTCACTTCACAAATTTGTGGTGCATTGTGAGCCACTAATCTTAAAGTTGGAAACTGGGACACCAGCTGGTCCAATTTTATTTTTTTATGACTTTGATTGGGTGGGATTTCCTCATTTGAAAGGTGTGTTTGTGGGGGAAAAAATCATAATAATAATAAATATATATATATGTATATGTATGTTTCGCAAATCATGAAAAGAATTCTTTTTTGGAAAATGCTTTGATTTCCCCTTTTTCAGTTTTAAGAATTTATTTTCCTAACATTAAGAATATACATTATCTATGATCGTAAATATTTTTTCGTCGATTGATAATTTTCTACGAACCAAAATACGCCAAAGTTCGGAAAACTCATTTACTTTTTTCGTTTAAACATATGCACCCCAAGTCTCACCTCAATTTTCTCTTTCACACAATCTCACCTCAATTTTCTCTTTCACACAACCAATAGCAGTTTTCATGGTTGTTCAAATGTAGGGGCAAAGAACAAACTCAACACATGCACTCACTCTCACTTTGTATTGCGACTGCTTGGGGAGGAATAGATTCTGCACAACGTGCCCATCCTTCATACCCAGCCCCTTGAGAAGCAGCTCGAGGCATCACCAATTTGGATTTGGCAGCGGGGATAATAGAGCCGTTGATTCGATTCGGGCATATCGAGGTTGGAGATCTTTCTCAGTGTAGAAGCTGCTCGAGTCTTTGAAGCGAGCTGTCGCGGATTGCCTCACCTCCACTGTTGCCCTTGCAGCTTGCAGAACTCTTCAGGTTGCTCTTGAATTTCGATTCTTTCTTATTTTCTATCGGTCTTGCCGACTTGGTTCGATCTGGCCGAGTTTTAATTTTGGTCCTAGTGGAGGCGTTTGGAAGTTTATAAAAAATTCCAAATAATGACTTGAAGTGAACTCAAATTTTCGGGAAAAAAAATCTAAAGTAAACATTGTTTTAAATAAGGATTTGAAGTTGTCAAGCTAGCCTTAAATAATGACCTAAGCTTGACCATCGTAGCAAGCACTTGATTTTTTTGTTGGCCAATTGGTTCTAAGATTGCGTTGGATCTGTTGAATACAACTATAGAGAACTCCAGAGAGTCTTGTGCCAAGAAAAACGGACCATTCCAGAAGAAGTATGGGATTATTCAATATTTGTCCCATGGGACAACTATGATCTTGCGCCTAAAACCAAACAAGCACTTGAGGAATTCAATCAAGCACAGAATCAATCAAGAATGCTTCCATAACAAGAACAAGAAATGGCAGACAGAAATGATCCTTAAAATCCTCCCAAGAATCTTATGCTTAAGCATCCTATGCCTAATGGGGAGGGCTTCTATCTCAAGACCCTAATGATCAAAGACCCTTTTCCTTATCCTTTGGATCAAACCTCAACATAGTCTCCCATTATACTCAAACAGCAAATTGGCCCTATCTAATCATGCCTAAAGAAAAAGTATAAGGAGATCTTTTCTTAGAACTAGGGAAAACCATATCAATTGCAATAGATTTTCTATCCTACACTAGGCGAATCTCTTATTCAGGCCTTCCAGGGAATGTCTTTTAACTACAAATTTTCTAGAAATTTAATTCGGAGCATAGAGACACTCAAGGGTGCTAAGATGGAAACATTTCTAACTAATAGAGCTACATTTCTTAGAGGATCATATCAAGTTAGAGAACATGAAGTGTTTAGAGAGATATAAGGAGAATTTTCACAAGCTTACATTTTAATTCAAGGGACTCTTCCCCAAACATTACATCCCATTTGCCTTTTATAGGCATTAAGAAGTCACAAAAAACAAAGACCATACTCAATTGTCTCAAATGCACGTGTAGGCTCCGAGAATCCCAATCAATAATTATTTTAGGTATTATGAACAGTGACTATGGATAGTGATTTCCCTAATCTATTGTTACAGTAACTTTGCTACAGTGACCTATGCTACGGTGATTTTTCTATAGGCCTATTTATCATCTTAGGAGTTGTAATCATAATCTAAATCATCAGAGCTATGTCATGCAAGCTATTCTTCCCCGTAGCATTGTACAAGTCCAAAGTCAACAGGAGGACTATTGGTGTTCTGAGTGAATTCTCTTTGTGATGTCAGGACATTCCACATGTTTAGACCGATTGAGGAGAATCTTTCTTCACGAGTCGTAGAGAGTCCTAGAACACTGTCTTGGTCCGTTCTTTTAGGCATGACTAGCTAGGGCTAGTTTGCTATTTGAGCATAATGGGAGATTGTGTTGAGGTCTAATTCAAGGGATAATGTTAAGGGTCAATGGGTATCATTGCTCGTTCATTACTCATAAAAAAGAGATGTGGCCATTTCACAGGTTTTAATACCATGAAAAACTCAAAATTAATACATTTGTAAAAAAATATGCTGAAAATTAATTTTTTAATTACGAAAAACTCAAAATTAGCACATTTATAATAAATTTATCCAAAAATAATTTTTTGACCATCGAAATCTCTATACTTGTGCATTTGTAATAAATTTATTTCCATTAGTTTCCGCTAAATGAGATTAATATTGTTACCCCCCAAATTGATATATTCGTTAATTATCACATGTTATCTTACTATATAATTTAATGATAAAAATTAACCAAACTAACGAAAAGTAAATTTGCCACAAACATACCAAATTTGAGTTTTTGGTAGTTGAAAAATTAATTTAATATAAATTTATTATAAATGTATCAGAGATTTTTCATGGTATTAAATATTTCACAAAATAGTGGTTGGATATTCCTGTTGAAGTCCCTCTATAGCCCAATTCATTTCTTACCAGGCCCGGCGCGGCCCATTTTGCTCTCCTCTCCTCGAACTTCTCGCCTATTCTCCCCTTCTCTCTCTCTCTCTCTCTCTTTTTCTCTCTCTGTGGGAATTGCAATTGCAGGGGTCTTCGTTTGCCGAGAATTCTGCAGTTCACGGTCTTCCCGGCGAGAAAATGTCGTCCATCGGAACGTCGAAGGGCATCCTGGAGATCGCCAAGTTCGGCGTCTACGTGACGGTCCCCATCGTTCTCATGTACGCCTTCGCCAACAACTCCAAGAATCTCCAGAAATTCATGGGCACTGTGAGTTCCTCTCCCTCTCTCCCTGTCGCGATCCATATTGGCATCCTATCAAGTTAATGCCCCTTGTCAATGCGAGCGAATCTCAAGATTTCGACTGATGGGTGTTGCGTTTTTTGGGGAGTTGGCTTGATTCGCTAGTCCGGCCTAGGGTTTTAGGTGGCTGGAATTGTCGGCGTGCCGTGAGCTGTTTGTGATGGGGATTCTTTTGGAGTTTGAGCTCGTCTGGATTGGAAATGGAATTCGGCGAGAAGCGCCCGAGTGTTTTTTTGTGTCGGACGTGGTCCGGTTGCGTCATGAATATGCTGAATTTGTTTGTATCCTATAGGTTGCAACGATTGAAAAATGTTGTTTGTGCAAATTGCCTCGAATTGCTTGTCTTGTATGCTCTTGGGATGTTGGGCGGGGGAGTGGAACCCAGATGAATATAACCGTTTTCGATGCGGGAGTTGGGTACCTGTGAACTTTTGAATTTCAGTCTTCTTGATGATCTGTCATACGAATTTCGAAGAGCGATTTTGGTTTTATCTTGTTGTTTGGTCGCCGAGCTTGTGTGTCTTCAGTATCGAATTTGCGAAAAACAACGATGCATTTCGAGCTGTTCCCCATACAGTTTTTCTGATAACAGCTCTTCACTTAGATCATGTTTGATGGTTCCCTGAGGACCGTTTTTGAGAATCTGGCAGATTGTGATAACCATGTTAAACCTAGACTAAATCCAATATCTTGTGATAAAATTTCTCAATTGCTCCCAGCTATTTGTGTTTCCTTCCAGGATTTATGAGTTCCAAGTTAAATTTAGGAGGATCTACTGTACCGCACACATCTTTGACACATCAATAAGTAGTTCAGGATGATGATAACAAAGACCATCTAATGCTTGTTTGGCAGATGGGTTGATCCATGGACATTGCTTTGCTCGCTGTACTAACTAGTAAGGTTGCGTTTGCCCCTTAGTCATCTGTGCCCTTATTACGTAGTGTATAGGATCAATTTGGTTGTCTCAAAAATTGACCCCAATTATATTGCCACATCTTGCCTCTTCCATGAACTTCGGTATTGGCTGGGTTCTTCAGGATGGACTTTCAGTTTTGTAAACGTATATTGCTGTACTTGTTTCTTGATTTTTCAACATTTTGGTGAAGCCTAATGATTTTTTCCTACCAAGTTCTTCCCCAGTAACGACTGTCCAAGGAACTTTTCGACATGGGCAGACTGCTTTTTATTTGATTCTTCAGATTAATTTAGCCTTTTCATCCCTTAATGGATTCCTTTTTACCAGTTTTACAGAAGACTGCTGCTTTTTTAAATGGAATTACAAACTAAATGAAGAGCTAGAATTCACACTTCTTGCTGCTACTTCATACCATGACAAGAGCAGTAATGAGTCATCTTGGATAAATTACAAGCTTCTATTGCTCGCATTAAATGAATTTTGTGGGCCAAGGATGTGGTGTGGTTCTTTAGTAGTTTAAAGGGAACTAATGGCAGAGGTGACATCTTAGCCCACTTTTTTTGGAAGATTACGATGAGCATGAGGACTTTCTCGTTAGTCGCTCCTCATCTGGTGATGAAATACTGCAAGGTTGAAGCTGTGGTTTATTATCTTCTGAGTGTGAATACTGAATCATTGACTGAGATAAAAGTACCTTTGTTGTTTATGTGCCCGTTAGTGCTTCTTAAGATCATCCATAATCCATCTTATCTCCAAATTTTGTTGGTACTCCTTTGTGGTTATGATTATGACTCTGAAGTTCCTTTTCTGTCTGTCAAGAAATCTTACGTGGTATACCCACCTGAGGGACCGAGGCCGCCTTCGCCAGAAGAGCTGAGGGAAATGGCAAGAGAGATTGCTCGCAAGAGAAACAATCAATAAACAGCTTCTCTCTGATGCGGGTCGGAGTTTCTCCGCATACTTGTTTGTATTATGCGAGAAACAATAAGCTTGTACGTGTTATAATTTCTTAGTGAAGTCACCCTCATTCTCCTTCCCATCCCATCAAGTAAATAGAAGCAATTAAAGGAAAGGTTCATGGATGTATGCGATGTATGCTTGCTGTTGTGATGGATTTACCCATTGTTTCCTCGTGTATACCATCTCAATTTCGAGAAACCTTTGCCAGAGAACAGGATTGAAGAACCATGGAATGCTAGGTTCGACTTCTACTCCTGTCAGAATGCGTGTGATGAACTTGAAACTCTCTTCAGGGGAGTCTCCTAGTCCCTGTATGATGTATTTACTGCTTCTACCTCAACTTTTTATGACTGTTGGAAGGTGGACTTGGTAAATAATAAACACTAAGGAGATTCTGCCAACTTCTCATGCGACTTCTCTTCCTTCAATTTACTTGAGAATTGTTGAATTAGGAGTAGAATTTGAAGATATGAGAAGATCCTGTGACGTACTCGTTGGTTCGAACACGTGTGACTCCTCTAGACTGACCCTTTTGACAGCAATGGATTGTTGACGGATGTGATGGAGCTCGTCTGTCATGTCAAAGTCCTTCACTCTCTTGTGTCTGGTGAGGTGATCAGCGGATAATTTAAGGTCATTAGTTGCAGATTGCGCATGCAAATTTCTCCCAAATCACAAGCGAAATGACTTGACAACAGTTACCATGTAAAATGTACGTTGTCTCCAAATGGAAATATTACCAAATCGATCTTAAACTTATGATATGAAATAAGTGTCATAACTTTTTGGGCTAAATTAAGAAGTTAAAGAGTATACCCAGTTTTTGAAATTTGATCACCATCCTATTTTAGTCACTCAATAGGAATGCTTTGTCACCTTTCAAAGTCCTTCTAACTTTCAACAATGGTCGATACAGCAAGGTTATACACACCTTTAATTTAGTGCCATTGGGCTTGCTTTATCATTTCATGAAAGGAATGGATTAACTATAGTTGCTTAAATGGCTCTTTTAGATACCCGTTTCTTGAACTATTAGCATGCTTGCATCGATACCATCCAAACCACCCTTAACATAGGAATAGTGTTTGTTATGCTGTTTCCAAACTTCAATACGGCTCTCTCAGATTCACCCCTTCTCTCAGCCCCTAAGATCTAGCTGTAGATTACTGAAGCACGTCAAACTTCGAACTCTATTGTTGCTACCTTATATCACCAAATAATTTATTCGGTCTAGAATCATGCCATTGACCTCAATTTCCCTTGTTTAGAAGATGCCTTGTTCATCTTGGTGGATAATAACCAAATTTCCTATGTCCATGTTCCTAAATAGATCCATCGAGATCAATTAGTTAAGTTACTCCCAGATACGTGGGTAATTAACTATGAAAAAATCCACCAAAATTCCAAATTGATCCAATCCACAAAGTCCCAATTCACTAAGAAGAAAGATGGCACAATTGTCATCAAATTTAGTAAGGAAAATGAAGAGACCACATCTTCTATTTTTCTTACTATTTTTATGATGCAACCTTATGCAACTCATGTTCCAGCCGATGAAGGCCATCCATATCCAAAATCTATGATTGAGTCTTCTAAGCGGGAGGGGTGTCCAACTCATTATTATAAAGATCCCCATACGAGACATTATTTCAGGGATCTAGATTGTCAGTGCCCTCTTTGCACAAATCCTCCAAATGACAAAGAAGATGATAGACCATCCAAAAGAAAAAAAGGTCAAAAGATAAACTTTACCAGAGGTACCTTGACGGAGACCCTAGTGTCGAATTTCTAGATGAAGATGAAGGAAAATATGAATTTATGGTCTCGTATGGACCACCTCGACCACACCCACCTCCAAAATTCCTTAAACCATATGAACCCGAACCTCCTCCATCTCCTCAGTTGCCACCTAGAAAGAAACCCTAGTCCCAAAAGCCAGTTATCTCACCCTTCTATAAACCTGTCCACAAATGGTTAAGAAGAATTCATTTCCTCTTAAAGTACCCAAAATGCCTTGGTCCTCATGTTCCCCAAAACTAGAACTATCACTTGTCCTTCCATTTGTTTATATGTTCCAATCCTCAGACTTTCCGCCTTGGGAAAGATCTAATTCTAATGTCTCATTCCCAGCATTAGAAGTGTTTATAGATGTTCACAATCAATGTTGTCATATCTCTAAGATCTCGAATCCTACAGATATTGATGACCATGGGAGGTAAAAAAAAAGTTATGGCAACCGAAGTTGTCCTAAATTGCCAGGCAAAAAATGATTGACCCAGAATAATGTTCTCAAAACAATTGATACCAAGCTTTCAACTAACTAAGCCCGTTTTGATTATGTTGACCAGAAGGTTGATCAAACGGCTTTGATCACAAATAAATTGCTCAAGACATTTCAAAAGAAACTTCACCAGATGGAATCTGGGAGAAATGTTTCTCATCATTATTTGGAAGATCAAAACGGCTGAAATGGAAAAATTGAGGAGACAAATCAAGCTCTTGTAGGATAGAAAAATTATTTCTCCTCCAGATCCATTTTCTCAGCCTTGTCAAGCGATTCCCAAGGATGTGGGCCCCTCTAGGGCTACCTCAATTGCTTCAATTATTGATGAAGCCCCAAAGTAGGATTAGAGGGATATTGTTACACTCTAAAATTGCATCGGAGAAATAGGAAGGCAAAGAAGAAGCAATGAAGAAAAGAAGCCAGCTCCTGAATCTTTTCTAGAGCCTCCCTATGTTCATATGGTCTCCAACCCACTTGAAGCTTTCCCACGAGACCTAGATAGACAAAGTATACAAAATATTACTTCGTTTGATTCTGCCAAGCAAAATTCCTCCGAATCAGTCTCAAAATCGGATTCCTCATCCTCCAAAAACACTTCAACTTCTGAGCCATAAACACAGTATCCCATGTACTTGCTATTTTTATGGTTGACCCCCTGAAGCAAAGATGGAATCAAATTCATCCAAGCTAGAAATAGTACACCTTCATGACTTAAATCTTGAACAGAAGTCTTCGACTTCAAAATACTACTTCACACCCAATGACATTCCATATTCCAAATGGCAAGTTAGACTGCAAGAATTCCATACTTGGCTCAACACCAAAGCACTTTTTATTGAACATCGTTATGATATGTTGACTAAGTTCGTGAGCAGATTCACTAGAAGTCTAAAAGATTGGTGGAGATCTATTTTGACCAGGATCAAATGACATTTTTGCTTTAGATAGATTTTCATCATGTGATCCGAGTTATCCACCAATTCTTTATTGGCGAACCAAAAGATCTCATTAAGCTTAGAAGATTATAATTTTTTTTTAAATGAAATGATGTTCTCTACGAAGAAAGCATCTCAATATGCATTTCCAAGAAATGCTTAAATCAGTACATGCTCTTGGAGTTTGTCCTAACCTTAGGTATTTTTAGCCTCTATTCCAAGGGAGATTAGCCAAATGGTGGAAAAATCCATTAAAAATAAATAGCAAATTGTTGCCAATGCTCCCTTAGAGAACTCTAGCAAGAGATACATCTTGCTCTTGATAATCTTTACGTTTGTAGAAAGGCTTTCAAAAGTTATCTAATAAATGGAACTTATTATCTCGGTCCTTATATTGCTAAGGAACTACAAAAGTTTCTGATGAAAATCTCTCCCACGGGTAAGTTCAGCAATTCCTTGGGATTGTAAATTATCTCGAGATTTTGTTCCAAAAATCACAGAGTTTGTAAATCCACTACAACAAATGTTCAAGAAAGATGCTCCTTCGTAAGGAACACAACAAACTAAGTTTGTACATAGACTTAAGGAAATTTTGCAACATCTTCCTCCTTTGCAAATCTCATCCACAGGAAATACTTGAAATAGACATCAATGATGAATATTGAGTTGCTATTCTTTTTGAAGAAATTGATGGAAAGTGATGAGTTTGTAGACATGAGGGTGGAAAATTTACACAAGCAGAAATGCATTTCTACTCTACATTCAAAGAAATTTTGACGGTAAAATAAGGCATTAAAAAATTTGAATTCGATCTTATAGGACATATTTTCCTGGTGGAGATGGACATGTTTTTATTCTCTCAAATGCTGAAGCTCAAACATAAGCAAGTTCCGCATCCACAACTTAGGTGGGCATAATGATTTTCACCAAACATATAGTGGGAAAAAATAAAATGTACTTGCTGATTTTCTGTCCAAGCCAAAAGAATTTGCAGCTATCACATCCATAAATATGTATGTGATAATAAATCCAAGGGGTAGTTTCAAGGCCTGAGAAATCAAACCCAAATCCCTTCATATTCATACCCACCGGAAATCTCTATACTTATCCAAGATAATGTTCTTGTTAAAAATCTTTGAAGACATATGTGGCAATATCATTTTCATATTTTTAGTGAATATAATGGTCTTCTCCTTAGACCAGATAGATTGTATCCAAAATATCTATTTATTCATCCTCTCACTTTCTTTCCGAATGAAGAATTTCCAGGAAAACTCAATGGTTTAATTGGTATTTGTTTAATCTTTATATCAATACCATCGAGTTTCCAATAGCCAAAATATCTCTTATTATTAGTAGAATTATTCAAGGAGAAACCAAGCATAAATATCTTGGGGACATACTTAGTTGGTTTAAACCATTAGGTGCATGAAAAAAATATTTTTCAAGCCTAAGTCAAAGCATGAATGCTTGACTCAAAACTTTATACAATCGTCTTACTTTTCAAACCATGAGTATTTGTTCGATCCAACGGAGATATGTGTAAAACTCAGATAAATGTTGAAGTATCCATATATAAGCCCCAACCTATTCAAAAAGAAATTTTTATAACACTCTCTTGTAGAATCCCAACTTATCCTCGATTGTATCGGGAATTATAGAGGATATTGTGCTAGCACAATTTATTCTGTTATAAGCTTCTCCAACAAAAGATAATCATGCTTCTTAGTATCATAGTGATGACTATCGCATGACTTGGCCAACAATCAATGCTTGCTTAAGAAATATACTACGGAATGGATGTACCGAACACTTCAAAGTCACCAGCAAATTCACAAGATCCATAGGGAGGACCACTGTCATAAGATCCTTTTGATCATATTAAATTACAGCTTGCACCCAACCTAGGCCTTGACAAAGAAAGTTCATTACTCCAACTTGAATATTTACCCCAACCTGGTATTCCAGCAAGTTCCAATGATGCTCCTACAAGTTCTCACCAGTCATCCAAAAGACCATGATCGATTGAAGTAATTGAAGAAGTAGAAAAGCTTCTCAAAATGCTCAGGCAACAGTATCCAGAAAAAAACACTTCCAATCCTCCTGACATTCCATCCAACTCATACCAATCTTTATATGATATAGGTATCAAACATCTTGAAGCTCTGGAAATCGAAACAATACTCAAAGAATATCGAAGATAAAAGTATGGAGAAGACTTGAATGACTCAAACGACCGTATTGAAGAGTCTATCCATAGGCATAATAAGTGAAGGGAAAGAAGACTTTGTTAAATACTTATTCAAGACAAAACAAAGAAGACGGAGGAATGAAGTGAAGGAGACGAAAAATTTGACCCAAAATACTATTCACATTCTATTTAGCATTGTTCATGTACTATTTTAGCACTATTTTGGAACAATAGCATACTGTTCATAATACGTAGCATTATAGTGGAACCGAAAAAAGCAGGATAATGAATACAGAAGTCAATCTCTCAGTAGAATAGCCTAGTAGTATGCACAAATAATTGCCTTTTTGTCGGCCATACGGAGTTTGTAAAGTTCTAGCATGTTGTTTCATGCCTATATAAGGCAGTATATGTAACTGTTAAGGGATAGAACGCAGTCTCTTTAGAAATAATATTATGTGGTTTGTTATAAATTTCTAAAACTTCTCTCTCCTCTTCATTTCTACCTGGTATGATCCCTTAAAAACTAGAATTGTTCTGATCAATCCTAGTACTATGCTCGTCACTTGCTACAATATGGAATCTATGCATTAGAATTCTCATACCCTAAAATTTTCTATGATATGAACCAAAAAACAAAAAGGAATTTGGTGGCTAATAAGCAATCCCTATTCTAAGGCCGAGGAAGGGTCGTGCGTGTGGGATAGCATACTTGCCACAAATTCTATTTTTGGTTTTCTAGATTCATATCATAGGCCATATAGGATGATGGTGATGAATAGATTTTACATCAACAATTGGCTAAAGAAATTATATTGAACCTTCACGTAAAAATTTAGGATTATATTATTAAAATTGAGAAGTTTAGAATTGAATCGGTATTAAAAAATGATTTGATAATTATCCCTCTCTAGATCGACTAAATTAATTCGAGTTGCATTTCATGGTTGTGAAGAATAATACTCCCAAAGCTTATTCCTAAAAAAAAAAAAAAATCCCAAATTTAGATCCAATTTCAAAGCTGCCCCAAAAATTTTTGTCTAAAAATTTGTTAACATTCACTTTAATCTTAAATCTATCCATGCATTCAAAAATTACCATAGGATTTTTCAAGATTTTCAACTTGAAAATATTGTTACTCCATACAAAAGCAAGGATCTCGATGAAAACGTGGGTTCGATAATGAATAGCTAATTAGCATTAATATTGATAAATATGGAAAAACAAGTAGCAATTTTTGGAAACATCGATAGATTTAGGGCTGAGTGAATATTGAGATATTTTTATTAGATAAAAAAATTCGTAGCAAAATTAGAGTTGGACTTGAAGTTTGTGAATTTTTTAGGGAATTGGGCAACTCTTCTCCATTTACTAGAATTATTGAAATAGCCTAAATTTTGCATCTGAGCCTATCCTTCATCCTTTTGTTTGGTAGTGCCGGAGAAAATTAGGTGAAGATTGGAAGGTGGGAAACAAATACTCGTGGAGAATTGATGGGCCCATTAGTTGAGCGTCGATTGAGGTAATGAGAGGCGGTGGTCCCGCGGGGTTAGGTTTTTATTTTACAGATGAGTAAAATTGGACTTTTAAAAAGATTTTGAGGGCGAAAAGGGAAATGGATCAAATTTCATTTTGAAAATGCTAAAAGTCCAAAGTAAATCCCTATATACCTTAGACTTTCAGCATTTGGCCAAATACTAAACCAAAACTTGAACCAAATGTCTCATTTTTTTTTTTCCTAATGGGCTTTAGAGGCTAAAAACTCTTTGAGAAAGCTAAACCAAATGCACCATTTGTCTCCGGAGAATCTATTTCCCTACAAAAGAAGTCAAATGAATTAATTTATAGATTCACAAAGATTAGAATTTTTAGATTGAAAAATACATACAAGAGAAACTCTTTTTTTTTAAAATTATCTTAAGCTAGCTTCATTCACTCAATTAAATTTGGTCGGAACATTCTAGTGACTATAGAAATCCACTTTAAAATGTGGCTGAACGATAAAGTAATATTGCACTAAATAAGGATATTTACTTTTAAAAGAGGATACATGACAAGTTAATTAAACTCATCAAATGAATTAGATAATTATTTAACTTGACAGTGGACTAATTTATTTTTATAAAAATTATGTACATATTATATCTCCTCTTCACTCAAGTGCAAATAGTCATCTTATGCAAACACATTTTTCCTTTCAATTCCTTTCTCTTTCCAAGCAAATCAAACTTCAATTCCTACACCTTATCTTTTTCTGTCTTATTCTCTGTTCCAAACAATTTCGAAGGAAAAATATCTCCTTCACCTAGATTTTCTTTGTTATAGGAGAAGTCTTACGTTCCTTTTAAAAATAAAATTTACAAAAATGTGATCTAACTTACTTTTGATGATTTACATGAACTACACACAAACATTCGACCTGCTGCTCGAACTAAGCGATCCTGCCTTACAGCAAGACCGCGTGATTGCGGAAGGGCCCAGCGAGATTTCGATAGCTTTCCTACTCGAGCCCAATTGGCCAACTTTAAAATTCTCTATTGTCTTCCAGCATATTCCTAAAGAGAAAAGATTGGTACTCTTTATCTTATTGTTTGTATGACATATAATCTCCACCAGGGCCACACAGATTAATAATGCACCTGATCTAACCTTTATTTCCATTGACTTTTTTCTCTAGATCAATAGGAAAGGAGCCTTAGACGAGAGGCGGAGGACGGGGTCCCCCCTGCCCCCATCCTCCTCCACAAATTGCCAAAAAGAATATTCTATAAAGAATGATTTTAATTAGCGATTGGAAGTGAGCCACAAGCTGTAATCAACCAGGTAGCAATCATGGGATTTGGAGCCTCGTTAGTTTTTTCTTTTTAATTTGTTTATTCTCAGCCTAGTGCGTACTCTTCTTCAGGAAGATGCTAAAAGCAAATTATGCCTAATTATTACATGAGTCACGTCATTAGCACCGTGGGGCATAGTGATCGATATTTTATTATTTCTCGAAACTAGTGTTTGACGTTAGACGAGCCGAACATTACATATTTAATGTGCACGACCCTATGTACCCCTTTGAATAAGCTAACGTTTATGAATACAATTATATGCTTTGTGTAGTAGAATCTTCACTTTTCAATTGAAATGCATGAGTCAGACTATGAGATTAGCGGGGCCGATTCATGGTTCTAGAATTATATGCATTGGCGATCTTCCTCGTCATTAAATAATTCATACCATCTATTGCCAAAAAGATAAAAAGAAGTTATAATGTACCTAAATATTTACTGCAGATTTTATTTCATGCCCATAGTCTAATATCCATGAATCCTATTGTCTGCTTTCCTATAAGATGGTTTTCATAAGTAGAAATCGTTTATTTCCAATTGAAATGCACGCATGTTGTCCGTTCAACACAAACTTACATCAACTAAACTAGAATTCTGTCTACAGCGGAAGTCACTAAAGATGTTTGCATGCCATGAGATTAGCAGGTCATTTCATGAGTCCGGACGTGACAAAATAATGGAATTACATTCCCGCGCCCATGCTAAGGTGTACCAAAATATGCATAGCAAACACAAAGGAAATAATTTAATAATTTATATAATATGATACCAAAAGGACGATTCTTCCTCCACGCTCTACTTATGGCACCATATTTTATTTATAAAGAGACAGCCGAACCCTTTTTTACTTAATATTTGGTTCATCAAAGCATATGCTTTAAAGATCCAAAATCTTAGCAAATATTTATGAAAAGAAGTGGAGAAGGGAGCACAAACGGAAAAACATAGCAAGAACACATGGGGCATGCATGGGGTGCAAAGGACCCAAAAGAAAAAGATGCCCCACTTTTCTAGGAGTCTTGTGGCTTTAAGAAAAAAAAATATCGTTTGATTTATTTAAGAGTTGTCTAGGTTAATAAGAATTCGACACATCATAAATCATATGTGAGCTGACTTGAGACTCGCTAAAATTATGATATGCATTGATTACACATGGAGCCGGTTCACTTTGTAATTCTTCTTTTAATTTCTTTAATCGATTTCTCCTATTGACTGATAAGTATTTTCAATGGTGATATCTCTAAGAAAAGAAAACATTCAAAGTTACAAGCCATTTTTTTTTATGTAAATTTCTCGACTTCTTTAAAAGAGCGGAAATCGTGAATCATCATTTTTTTAAGAGATTTGTATAAGATTCTTTGGTAATATTTCTTCGAGGAGATAAATAAGGGACCTAAAAAGATTCAAAATTATGTCTTTTTTTCGGATATCCCATGAGATTTCGTTAAACCATGGTTGGCTGTTTTAAAATTTTAATCTATCATATGATAGCACGGTTTAATATTTATATATTTTATCAATTTGAAATTGAGTCTCACTTTACTAATTTACAACTAATAATGAGTGTCTATATATATAATCACAAACGAGCCTTGGATTTAGCGGCTGGTTGTTCTAGAGATTTTAATTGTGCATTATTGGTATTCTATTAAAAGACACTCTTGGTAATAAAATAATCGTGGATCCTCCAACTATATTCCCTCCTAACCTCCTGATTTTTTATAATAATAATAATAATAATAAAGCGTCATGCGCGATCATTTCCACGCATCCTAATTGGCGCCGGACATTATAGTGTGGGCCCCATACCTTCGCACACGTGTCGCGAGAGGGACGGTGGGTCTGAATTCCCCCGCGATTGCTGCGATGCAACCTCCCAATGTCTGTATTACGATGACGAAAGTGGGGCCCGCCTGAAGTCGTGCCCCTTTTCGATTCCCGTACGATCGATCCGAGGGCCAGGATCGGTCCTACCGGTCAAAGGTTGCCAAAGCTACAGTTGAGCTCGCCTGTTGAAATTACGGAAACGGGGCAAGTCATATTCCCCACTGATTTTTGTCTAAATAAATACAGCCTTCGTTTATTGCGCGAAAAATAAATAATTTGAGTTTTCTTAAAAATAATCATCTGCATCGCTTAAAATAATTAATGAATAATAAAGTTTATTATTGACAATAATTTATGTTTGATATTTTTATGCGTGATGAAATTTTATTCATTCGATTTATAAATGATATTTTTTCAGTTTTTTTTCTTCAAAATTCTACAAAACATACCGAGCCTTAACAGACTAATCTTCAAACCACCTCCAATGACAGACGAGTGGGATTGCAAAAGCTCTATTTTCTTCTCCCTCCTGCGGAGAAATTAGTCTATTGATCATTTTTCTCTCATTATGTGGGTTTGTTGATCCACTACTCTTCTAAAGGAAAGTCATTTTGTAGATAGCAAAGAGAAAACCAAATTGTTGTAGAAAACTTACAATTGATAAGGGTGCTTTTACATCATATTGTGAATAAAAAATACATAATTCACTTTTACAAATTCCATATGCTTGAAATTTTCTCCCATTTACTACACAGTTACGTATGTGATTTTTCCTTTATTTGTTGGCATCCTTCTTGAAATATTGAGGATATCCCTAAATTGACAGAGTTTTGTAATTTCCTTATATTGTTTCGCATTGTATGATTGTTATATTTAATATGGACATAAAGGGATATTGAAATTAATTAAGATGGTAATGTTTGCAATTAATAATTAGGGTATACCACAAAAAACTCCAAGTTATGCTCACTGTGACACAAATACTCTATTTTTTCTTTGTGTCATTAAAAACCCTAAAATGCCCATTGTAATGTAAATATTATAATTCTAAAATTTACTGAAATAGAAATTATATATGTCACACAAGCATATGTTTGGGTTTCTTTATGACAAAAAAAAAAATTAATGGTATTTGTATCATAGTGGGCAAGTTTAAGGTTTTTGGTGACACAAAAAAATTAAGGTATTTGTGTCACAATAAGCATAATTTGAGATTTTATGTGGTATTTGCCTTAATAATTATGAGAAAATTAATGATATTAATAGCAATAGTACTATAACCAAAGAAAAGCAACAGAGAGAGACAAGTTGAGTAGAGGTCCGACCAAACTCGACGCATATTGGTTTGGCTGCATCCTTGATAGCAGATATGACTAATCGAAAGTGGACAGGCAGTCCGTTGCCAATGGCCATGGGCACTTATGGCCATAGATACGGTGGTGATGGCGGCGGCGGCGGCAACGACAAAGGCAAAAAATCGATGGACTCTTGTACACTTTGCAAAAATTGATGGATGATATGATATGTGGACTCGAGCTACTTTGTGGTAACTCGAGCTGATAACGGCACCTAGCTAAAGAACCTTAATATGGGTTATGCGTATGGAAATCAACATTGCAACTAGCCCTCACACGGCACCTAGCTAAAGAACCTTAATTTAGTGTAAAGTGATTAGCGTGGGATAGGAACCGGATACAGTACACATCTATGTAAGTTCAAGATGACCCAATGAAGGTCGTGCAAAGCCAGGATAGACCCATCTTTCACATGCAGAACGATAAAGCAAAAACAAAGGTAATGTGATAAGGAATATCTCATTGACAAAATAGAGTTTGGCCAAATCAAATCTTCGCCATATCAATTTTAGTCCAACACGCTTGAGTTCATCATCTACCTTTCGTAGAATTTAGATATGTGTCAAATAAAGAAAGAAAAGGTGGGAATTGCTTGTAAGTGTATGCATTCAACGAGTTTCAAAATTATCGCAAACGTTATGATAGGAAAGATTTATAAGTGATATGATCGCAAAAGTGGATAACTTAAATTATCCTAGAGATAAAAGAGGTAACTGTTGATTAGCTGTGTCCAATTAATGGCTGAGGTGATGTTTTTGGTACCGTCCATTGGACAAGTTGCTTCCCTCAGTTAAATTTAGAGAAAAAAGTCGCGAATGCAATAATATCTTTGCTTCCTCGCATGTGATTTGCTTGCTCCACTAAGAGAGCTCGGGATATCATTGTTTATTTCCCACTTGACACTACTTTATCTTTGGCGTCATAGTCTTGAATTGTCGCGCTTCTCCTGTGTTTGGTTTTTGTGTCTAATGGCGTTGTCATTTTGGTCTTTATTTTTTAGTGGGGGTTGCTTTTCGCGGAGCCGTCCTTTCATTCGATTTCACATCCTTGGTGGTTTTCAGCCGACACAGGATGAATCCTCCTCCTCAAATGAGGGGCGAGCCGTGTATTTTTGGTACTGATTGACGTTTACCTCACCAAGACACAGGAGTCCGAGAGCTTCATTGAGGCCGACCCTCCTACCAGGTTATTCTAATAGACCTATAAGACCGCGATCCTTAATTTGATATGTTGTTACCCACATGCCTCAATCCCCGATTGTGGAGATATTTTTCCCCCTCTCGAGGGGAATATCCTCAAATTTTATGACTTAGAGTTCAGCCGTAACAGTTTAAGGACTTATTAAGTTCCATTACTGATCTCTTCAAATAGGGCTCAAGGAACAAATTAATGCACCATTTACTAAGACATTTCAAGTAAGTAATAAGGCAAGATTACATTAGGTGCTTAAATTTAGAGAAGCCAGCGAATAAATGTATGGACATAATGGTGGACAAAAAGCTTTAGATTAGAGGCAAGAGACAGAAAATTTGTAACAACGGTTTCAAGCCTTAAAATGCTTATAAAAAATATCTTAATTTTAGAAGGTAAGTGTTGTTGTATGCATGAGGGCAAGGGACACCACGAACCTTAGGTGCTCTTGTGCATGAGACCTCTCTGATGAGAATCGGGATCACTTCGAGATCCAACTATTCATATGTTATGATTTCAGTGAGGTCTCAATGTCATTCTCCTAATTTTGATTAGGTACCACCAAGATCTAAACGAGCGTCTCTTCTCAATCTGGTAGTTGAGAGAGAGATAGATGTGCAGAGAATTATGGTTGGTGGGGTACTTGCTACTTCGCAGGTTGATGCGTTTTCAACATCCTTTTCGGCCCACCTTTTTTTTATTTTATTTTTTTAGTATAAATTTGACAGACATGTTTATAATCCACCAATTAGAAAATCAATTGAAGAAATTTTGCTCCTATCAAGAAGAGATGAGAGAAAACAATCATTTTTCACCTGTCACCAAGTAATAAAATAATTCATCCACATAATGGTTTTTGAGTGGTGGGATAGCCATGGAATTAATTTCACTCATAAAGGATTACCACGTAATATCATCCGGATTTAAGTACGATTAAGAAGATATAAATGTATCAAAATAACTAAAACTTATTATAAAAATATAATTAAATTTTAAAATTTTCAAAAATTGTAATCAAGTCTTAAAACTTGTCAAATTGATATAATTAAGTTCCACTGTTAACACCATCTAATTTAACAAATGGAAAATGCCGATGTGATTTTTTTTTATTTTAAGATAAATCATGCTGTAAAAAAATTAAAAAAAAAAAAAGAGGAAAAGAAGATTTTAGGCTGTCAAATGTGATATAATTAAGTTCCACTGTCAAATTGCTTTGGTTGGATACTCGGCTTTCATCTTCCCTGACCTTTCCTCATGTGTCCCTATTTTTAGAAGTCTTCGCATCTCCAAATCTATCATTGGAAGAACAACAGAGTGAGCAATAAACTCAGGCGGCCATGGCTGGAAGCTCGAAGTGAGCAATAAGCATTCGAAGAAATTTCCGCGAGCTTGAAGGATACAGTAAACATTCAAAGAAAGAAGAAGCTCATGCTTCTTTTGAGCAAGCGGCCATGGCTGTTTGAGTTTCGTTGAGCACGGACATGGCCACCCGAGCTTCGGCATTGTGTCCCCCTCGGCAGTTCTTTCAATCGAACGCTCGAGATCTTAACAGGGATGCGGGAGGCATAAGAGACCTGTACAAAGACCCAGATACAAGCGTCCATCTCCCTTGTCTCAATGAGAAAGTATATATAAATTCAATTATAAACTTTTTAATTGAACTGAATCTTTTTATCTTTTACCAATCGAGTCTATTTGATCAATTTATGTAGAAAATTACTGATGTAAACATTGGTTGACCGTCATACATGGCATGACACATTTGACATTAATGTTGATGATTTTTAAAAAAAAATATTAAATTTTCTTTTCGTTTTCATTTCCTCTTTTTCTTATATTTTCCTTCTTCTTCTTTTTATTTTTTCATTGTGGCCGGTGGTGCTTGCCAAAGCTTGTCGACCATAGGAGGAGGCCAGCCTCACCATGACCTAGCCAACTGCAAGCGAAGGCGGCCTTGCTGGCGGCTAGTGAGGCATGCTCACCTTCGCCCACAACTAGCAAGGCCAGCCTCACCAGAAATTGCCTATGAGGGCATAGTGGTTGATAAGTTCCGACGATTGGCTATAGTGAAAATGAAAAGAAAAAAATAAAAATTAATAAAAAATCAGAAAAAAAAAAAGTATTGTTAAAATTATAAATAAATAAATAAAATATTTATGTAAATAAATAAATAAAACATTGATGTCAATATCAACCGAGTCACCCACAGTCTACATCACTGATTACGGTTCACCGCCCAGCATTCTGACACGCCTCCCTCAAACAGTCAATGACGTGCGAGTCACTCCCTTCATGAATGGTTTCCGTTTGAAGAGTGGCTTCCGGCCTCTACAGACAGACTTGCAGATGCGAAAGACATCTGAAAATTTAGACGCATGTGAAAGCTAGAAGAAGATGAATGGTAACCTTTACTATTATTTTTTTTTCCCTTCTTAACTTTTGCCCTTTAAAAAAAAGATCTGATGTGGCGGGGACCACATTGGCACTGCTTATCAAAAATTAATTTGACAAAAAAGGCCACGTATCACGATGTTAACCGAAGAACTTGATCACAATATTTTGATAAGTTTCAAATTTCGATTTTACTTGTGAAAATTTTTAGTATTCAATTGTACTTGCTATAAGTTTTCGGACCTACGGTGCATTTATTCCGATTAAAAAAGAGTAATTGCTTTTGTATATATTTCACCAACCACAGTAATCCTCGGATTAAAAATATGTCACTGTCTCTTTTCCTCGGATAAAATAAGGAAATTAGGAAAAGGACATTTTCATTTCTTTTCCATCGATGAAAACAACACCAACGGGGAAGGGGGCAATTGCGGAAACCCAGGACAAAGAGACTCCTAGATTTGACTGAGAGTACAAAACCCAACTGCCCAACCGGTCCCCTTTATAATACACCCCCCACCACATTTCTCCTCGCATGAAAAACTCTCTCCTCGTGCTAACCAAACTCTCCTCCCCCAACAACCATGAAACCGCCGTCGCCGCCGTCGCCGCCGCCTCAGCCGCCGCCGGCGCCACCGCCCGCCCCCGCCTCCCGATCCTCCTCCACCACCACCACCAGACGATCCAGAACAAGTACCAACTGGGCCGGCTCCTAGGCCGGGGCAGCTTCGCCAAGGTCTACCAGGCCCTGTCCCTCGCCGACAACGCCCACGTTGCGATCAAAGTCATCAACAAGGACAGCTCCGCGCTCGCCCTCGAGCCCCAGATCCTCCGCGAGATCGGCGCCATGCGGCGGCTCCAGTCCCACCCCAACATCCTCCGGATCCACGAGGTGATGGCCACCCGGACCCGGATCTACCTCGTCATGGAGCTCGCCGCCGGCGGGGAGCTCTTCTCCAGGATCGTCCGCCGCGGCCGGTTCACCGAGCCGGCCGCCCGCCGATACTTCCAGCAGCTCGTGTCGGCGCTCAACTACTGCCACGAGAACGGGGTCGCGCACCGGGACGTCAAGCCGCAGAACCTGCTGCTGGACCACAAGGGGAACCTGAAGGTCTCGGACTTCGGGCTGTCGGCGCTGCCGGAGCAGCTCCGCGACGGCCTGCTCCACACCGCCTGCGGGACCCCGGCTTTCACTGCTCCTGAGGTTTGTTTGTGGTCTCTGATGAATCTGTTAAGTACGATGCCTGGTCAACTTTACGGTAGTTAAGGATTGGCTAGTTGTTGAATGTCCAGTATGTGGCTGTGAATATGCTTCGAATAATGTGGTTGGAGTTCGATGACGCCAACGGACATTACGAGGACGTAATTACGTAAGATTAACACATATAAACTTCTCTGATCTAAAGAAAAATCAGTCACTCTAGTCTATAAGAACGGATGAATTTATCTTGTCGAGTTGTTCTATATGAACTCCTGTTCTTCTTCTATCTGTTTTGCTTTTTCGCTGGTGACAAGTTCGATTTCAAAACACGGTATATAAAGTTTAGGACACTTCCAATCTTGTTACGGGTTGTCTATACAGTGCAATACACCCTATTGACTTGCGAAATGAATTCATGGTATGATTGAACACTTCTGATCGTCTTCAAGACTCATTTTGGGTGTGGAAAGTATCGATGAGTTACAGTTATAGCAAGTAGTTTTTTTCCCATTTCTTTTGAGTGTGGAAAGTGTCAGACTCCATTTGGCTTGAATCGAGTTGAAGTATTGCATACTTAATATACTCTGCTTGGTTTCATGGGAGATCATTCCTTGCCACATAATTGAACCTAGAAAGTATCAAAATGAGAAATATCTATCCCGGAGCCCACCATATATAAAGTTGATCAAGATGCCTCATACTATCAACTCATAGATAAATTATGTTTTGCTCTATTATGAACTAGGTGCTATGTCGATATCGACATCTTGCTGTACTATGAACTAATTCGTTCAACGGTTTACATCTCTCCTCGTTTCCATTCTACTTCAGGTTATTTGCCGGCGTGGCTACGAGGGATCCAAGGCGGACGCGTGGTCTTGTGGCGTCATCCTGTACATGTTGCTCTGCGGTCACATGCCCTTCAACGACAACAACCTGGTGACCATGTACAAGAAAATCCACAAGAGGGACTACCAGTTCCCCGAATGGATCTCCAAACCGGTGAAGCACATCATCCACCAGCTTCTCGATCCCAATCCCGACACGAGGATGAGCTTGCAAGTTTTGGCGGGCACTTCTTGGTTCAAGAAATCGCTCCCTTTGAAGTCCCACAATAGCTTCTCGGACATAGAACACTTGTTAGCCAGTGAAAAGGATTGTAGCGACTTCGATGTAGGTCCGAGCCTAAACGCGTTTGACATTATTTCTTTGTCGTCGGGTCTCGATTTGTCCGGGCTTTTCGAGATCGACAGTAGGAATGAGAGGAGGTTCGTGTCCAATGCTTCTATGGAAGTGATAATGGGGAAGTTGAAGGAGGTTGGTGGGAGATTAGGGTATAGTTTGGAGAGGGGGAAGGGTAGTAGTGTCATCTTAGGGAAAGGGAAGTTGGTCTTGGTGGTGGAAGTGGTGGCGGTTGTGGAGAAGGCGGTGTTAGTGGAGGCGAAGGTGGTCGTGGACGGTGGCGGCGAGTTTGAGGAGGCTCACTGGGGAGAGTGGAAGGTCGGGCTCGAGGACATTGTCGTCTCGTGGCACGACGAGCAAGTTTCTTGATCGAGATCCGAGGGATGAGATGCGAGATGGACGACTGTTATTCCCGACGTGATATAGCATGACATTTTATTCTGAAATAGGCAGAGAAGAGTTCGGGTTGTAGGATATTAACTGGAAAGAGGCAAGAACGTGATGGCGTTCGTATCGACGTAAGCCCTGGTATAGTCATTGGTACATTGTTTGATTGTAAGAGAAGGGAACGGGATGGGTTTGAACTAATGCTGGAGAGGAACATGTAATGGTCTTGTACATAACCCTCGGGCAAAATTGCTCTTTCGGTTCCTGCTCCGATTAGAGATTTCAGTATTGTGCTGTCAATGACTTTTGTGTATATTTTGGCTATTTGGCCTAGACAAATAAAGATGAATGCCTTTCCACAATACTAAAATCGATCAAGCTCCCATCTTTTTGTTGGCCGGAGGAAGCTCAATGAATTACAAATATAAAGGCTTGAGCCCATATGAATATGGGCTAATTCATATGAAGAAAATAATCTTTCATTATCTTTTGTATAGTAGCCACAAAAAGTGTTCACTCAAACTGTAGGGGTGAGCATGATCAGGTTGACGGTTCCCATCTTGGAACCTAGAATCATTCACTAAGGACCAGTTTTTAAAAATTGGAACCAAGACCAGCTCGTTAGTTCTAAGGATCCACCCAAACCGTCGGTCTAGTGCAGTTCCTAGGTGGGTGTGCAGTTTCTAGGTGGGTTTATAGAATTGGTTCTCAATCCCTATAAAGCTTGTTCGGCCTTATATTCAGATTAAATTGCAAGCCATTGATTTTGATTAAAAATTGAAAACTATAAAGCAAAATGACTAAATAATACTCGTTAACTAAAAACTTAATTTCTTCCAAGGTCATGGTATGATCTTTTAAAGGATTCTCGACACCGGAAACAAGCAGAGAATCAGACTTCACGTTAAAAGTCCTAACCTCCATAAAAATTAAAATATTAATCGTTTGATTCATCTTTTTTTAACATCAACATAATTTAATCATGAGAATGGCTAATAAGAGACCTAATTATATTCTTAAAATGAGCCGTTGGCTCTTATCGACATATCCAATAAGTTCTCTCCTTCCTCTCTATTTTTCTTTTTGGTTAAGAGAGCAAGTAAATGGATTATAAGAATGAAAAAAAAAGTAAGGGATTAATCCTATTATACACCAAAGAAATAAAATTAGTCAATAATATCTAATAACTACAAAATGCATGTGTGTGTGAGTGTGTGTGTGTGTGTGTATTGTTAAAAAACTACAAAATAATTAAGTATTTGAGATGGAATTTCTTTTTTTAAATATATATACCGGTCTGGCTTGTGTGTGTGTGTGTGTGTGTGTGTGTGGTGTGTTGTTAAAAAACTACAAAATAATTCAAATGGATAAACGAGCAATTCCACGCTTAAAAAGAGGAATTGAACCAATACTCACCAATTTCACTAAATTGGAATTGGGAACCGGACTGCCCCATAAGAATCGCCGATTCCAATTGAGTTGGTCCGATTCCTAGCGAGTTGGGTGGTTTCTGATTCTTTTACACAACCCTAGTTAAGAGGCAATAACAAGAGAGCCAGAGAGAGCAAGAAATATGGGTTGAGGACAATATATAATTTGCATCAAGCTGAAGTTCGGAAGTCGATCTGTGGCTTGATTGAGCTGAAATTTTGTTAGGATGCTCATGATACATTCTTCTTGATTCTAATCAATTTGATTGTCACTTCAAGCTCCCTACATCAAGTTTTTCATGGGTTTTATCGAACTTGCATTTCTGGTGAGATTTATCCTTGATCTTGATGTCTTTATGGCTATGTACCTCTAGCATTTTTAGAGAAGAACTTTGTTCATCCATTTTTGTTGATAGTGAAGATTTTTAGGTGGACTTTAGTCTTGTGGTTTTTATCTCCTCATGTCAATGAAGTTTTTTATGCAAAAAAATTACCTTTTATCTACATGCTTGGTATTATATTGCTATATTATATTGTTTCTTAAAGGTTTGCACAAGAGAGGAGATCGTTTTGTTCCGTTGCGCTAACTCGATATTATTCAGGTTGTTAATGCTCACCCAACTTTTCTATCTTTTAGAAAAGAAAAATTGACATCTTCAATTAATCATCTCGATGCAAGAACATATCAATATGTTTATATTGATGATCGATGTGTGTTCTCAAAGTTTACATATATATATATCCACTTTATTCTTCCACGAAAAATCTTGGACTATTTCTCTTACCATAGGCAGAGACCATCTTCTCTTCTACCCTCTTCATGCTCGGGATATTTTCTCTGAGCTTACCAAGCTCCTTCATTTGGAGTTAAGCCGATACATAGACCTTGTGAGTAAGAAAAAAAATCAAATTGAATTAGAAATTGGACCAAATTTACAAGTTCTAGGCACTTCTTGGTTCCTAAAAAATGGAACTGGTGAATACCGATCCCGTTTCCGGTCCAAGTGTGGACCCACCCACGCGGATCCCCCAGACTGGATAGTTATATATATTTTTAATTCTTATCATTGCAAACTAAAAACCTAACCTCTAATTGCCCATCCTTTCCATTTCACTCTGAGTCACAATGAAAGGTATAAACTCTAATTTCCCCTTTCTTTGCTCACGCATCTCTCTCGCTCACACGCTCAATCTCAGACTCTCGATCACGCCTCGTCGCTCACTCTTAGTTACGCCTTTCGCTCACAACAGCAACGCTCACTCTCAATCTCGTGAACCACGCCTGTCATGCCTCCCTCCTCATTGTCCTTAGTCCTTCTCGCTCATGGCTTAATGCTGGTGGCTCAACACCATCCTTTGTCCCTCTCGCTCGAGGCTCAATGCCACCCTCTGTCCGTCGCTCCTGTAAATCCCTCGATCCCTCTCCAGTCTGACACGACAGTAACCAGTCAAAGTGGTCTACATGAGGAATTGCACTATGAGAAGGTCCATTATGTTTCTTGGTTTGGAGAGACGATTATGAATATTTTACTTGAATTTATCTACTAGTGCCGTGATGGGACAAAACTGATAGTTACATGAGGTAATCTCTATACTCAAATTTGGCTAAATCATGAACGGCTAGTTCCTAGACCGACGAGGGAGTTGGACTAACTGGTCCAGTTCAATTCTCAGGTGGGTCTAGTCAGGTGGGCTGATTCCCGATTCTATAAAATAAAAACCAGTCCATCCTAAAAATGACTAACTCTAGTAGATCTGTCAAAAGAGTAGGTCAAATCATATTTGAATGAGTCCAAAATGAGTTCCATTCAAATTGACAAATTTATTTCATTATTGTAAATTTTTATTTTATGATCTAACCGTTTATTTTTCTGGGTGCTGTCAAGCAATCGGTAACATCAACAGACTATGTTTCCTTTTCTTGGAGAAAAAAAAGGCAAGAAATATTGTTAATTTGATTCTTTTTGGCAAAATATTAGCGGGCAGAATAATATTAGGTTTGCGTGGGATGTTATTTGTATATAGGTGATGTTTTTATTCGAGGAAAAAGTGGGTATATCGGAAAAACCTTGGTGCTGTCTCGGCATGCTGTTTTGGGTTCCTGATAAGTACAGTAATCAAGTATAAATTGTAAGCCGTTGAAAACGGCACCCCCAGGATCGACAAAGCAAGAATCTAGAACATAGTAACGGAAACAAGAGACTTGTATATGCGATTTAGAATCTATTGTTTTTAATGTGAAATAGCAGTGATCCAAAATTCAAATTTTCTCCTTTATTGCTCTCTAAATCACTAGCTCAAAGAGAGTGTCTTTCACAATACAATTCTATAACAGCTCCTTATGTGAGATTGTATTTGTGCATGCAGATTAAAGAAGAGACTTTAGTGCTATTTTAAAAAAATTCAGCTAGACTCTCTCATCTCGGATCGGGCTTAACTGCCCCCATAAACCTGACCCATATTACACCGATTAAGAACCTTTATAACTTACCTTATTAGACTAAAGCCGTAAAACAGTAAATTACAATTTCAATTAATATAATCCACATCAAAAAGCTCTTACATAAATGAAGTTCGTGCTAAAAGACCACTTATAGAACTTTCCCTTTTGATTAACATGGATAATTGGTGGGTATCATTATCAAACCCAAATCTAATTGGGTTTTGCTAGTTTAAATTGTCTAAATCCATAAGAATCCATTCTCTAAATTTTAACTAATCCACTTATGACTTAACCCACTAAATATGAGTTTTTTTTTTTTTTTTTTTTTTGTCTGTCATATTCTAACAATCATCTCTTTTATATTTTTGCTATGCCATTTGTAGAGCGTGAGGGTCAAACCTCACAGTTAAAAGTAAATATCATTACTTCCCTTACTATTGGGTCACTAAATCTGAGTTAAAAAGTGAATATATGACTCATTTTGACACCGATTTCTCACAATAATAGATGTATTTCCCTTCCGTCATCAGAAATGATGGTTATGAGATCATTCACGTTAAATTAGCCTAATAACTAATTTAGCTTCTGGTGCCTTCACAAGTAAGCTTGGATATGCAATTGCTAATGTAAAGCCAACCACTCTTAAGATGCGTTTGAGAGAGCATTTATAAGAAGCTCTGGGCCTCTAGAGGCTCTTAAATCAAAGTTTTGGTGTTTGATAGCACAATTTCAAAGATTTTGTCGCAGAGTTTTTCTTTGAAAATGTTCAAAACTCAATGCAAGCGCCTTACTTTGGGTTTTAGTATTTTTGCAAAATGCAACTTAAGAGGTTTAATGAAGTTTTTTGTTCCAATCTTGCCCTCATTAATATATTAAAATTTATGTTTTACTCCTAAATTTTGAACTTTTCTTGCGCCAGATCTGAATAAGAGACAGAGAGAAAGCCGTGGTCGATCATGGCTAGGAAGCTTTACGAAGGAGGCTGGCAAATTTCGCCGAGGGTCGATAGGGTTCGCCAAAGGTCATGCGAGTCAAATTCCATGATTTGCTGTTCAAAAAAAAAAAAATCCATGATTTGACTGACACTTGTGAGAGTCATGCATTTGAAATCTAGCCAAGTGGTCTCACCTCGCAAGAACTAGCTTGTTACTCGAATGCCAGTACTTCGTGCAAGCGGCGCCTTGCCTAGGGTCACCCAGCGTCAGTGTCACATTACCTAAGGTTGCAAGGCCTTGCTCTCTCGGTTGTCATTACGCCAAGGATCGCATTGCTTGAGATTGCTCTCTCATTTTTGTTAATCATTTATTTTATTTCTCATTTTACAAGTTGGTTTCTAAAGTATGATTTTTATTGTTTACCAAACAATATCTGCGTCAAGTGAGAATCCGTGGAATCAAATTCTTTCGTCTAGATTCAAAGTTACAAAGTCAAAACTGTCCCAAACGCAACGCTCAATCAATAGTGCGGCAACCTCGCCATGTCGTGTACGAGGTGCTTGCTTCGATGATGCGTCCAGTGCCTTTCTCAATCACGCCGTGCCCCGCACGGGACGCAAACGATGAAGGGGTTTCTTTCTGCTAAGTGGGAGAAGAATCTAACTCTTTCGTCCTATCCAAAGCTGTTCTAGTCCCGACAAACAAGTTCGTTGTTGAATTTTTGAGGCTGCGAAATCGTTACTTATTTGACGGTACGAGTGTCGGCTAAGTTTAAGGTTTTATTTTGTAAAAAATAAATAATTTTAAAAATATTTTTTTAAAAATGTTGTCTCTATCACTTGAAATAATTAATTGATGAAAGATATTTTATTACTGACAATAATTTCTTATCTAAACATTTTCGTGAACATTGAAATTGTTTTCATTCATTTAATTATGTAAGGAATGGGTATGTTTATTTTTAGAAAAATATTTTTTAAATCTTTTATTTTTTGTAAAGCAAATAACCTAAGAGTCAACATTGATCTTACAATCTGTACCGAATTAAGCTGTTAGGTAGACTAAAAAAAAATACTGCAAAAGAATTATAAAGTCGGTTTGATAGTGGATAAAAATCGACTGATAAATTTTATTAGCTTCCCTACCAAACATGGACGAGTGAATATTATTTGGAAGGTTTTGAGAATATAACAAATATGGTTTTATTTTCCATGGGATATTTTATATCTTAACCACTTAAGTAAACCCTTCCTTACTTACAAACTATATTATTTGAAGGTTTAGATACTATAATTGATAAGATTTTAATTTCCACCGGATATTTTAAAACTTAACCAAGTGGTTTTTGGTTTTAAAAAAATTCATTAAGTTATGCGTCATTGAATGCACTTAATGAATTAAGGATGTTTGTTTCGTGGATAATGTTTTCAAAGAAAATATTTTCCAATCAATAGAAAATAAAAAAGAATATATATCCTTCAAAAATTGGGGAAAATGATTTATGTTTCTAAAAACAAAAAATCATTTCCCTTCTTTCTCACGCCAAGACTTCTCTTTTCTCCCTTTTGCACCTTCACTACTCCTCAATCCTCATGTTCATGTGCACGGACTACTCGCCATAACTTCACCGGCACTCGCCCAACGCCATCCAAACCTCCGAGCTGCACCACAACCTCCAACGACCCCTCCGCGACCTCAGCTCCTTGTCATCGCGAGGGTGTCACGGGGCTCAAGTGACCCGTGATCTGAACTCAGTGATGTTGAATTTGATGTCCCGAGCTCGAATTCGAGCTCGACAACATTGAATCGGTCACGATCAGCCTTGACTCAGTCGCGATAGACTCGGCCGTGATTCACCACTCAGTCTTCTTCCTCAGCTCTCTCTGCATCGACTAGGTCGTGCGCAGTAGCTGTTATGTCGGCTTCGAGAGCAACTTTGCATCGAGCCCCTCCGCCGTGGTCTTGCTCTCAGCAGATTTCACTGGATAATCGAAAGGGAAAGAAGAGCACGAGGCCCCTGTCCATCATCTTCTCCGAATTTCACCTTTACAGTTTGATTTTTGGCGATTAGTTTTTCTTCCTCTTTGGTTTATTTGGTCTTTGTTGTCTAGAGAGTCAAGCGAAGAGAATTTGTGTCCAATTTCCAATTTGCCTGTTGGATGTTGATTTCAAAGTCGCCCGAAGACTGAATTGCCGGTGATAATTCTTTTTTTTCCCCCTCTTTGGTCTTTCGAATAGTTCTTCATTTCGGTTAGAGGACTGGAAATTAGCGATCCTTCTTCAGTGAAATAGTTTTCACGGAGTCTAGCGAGCCAAAGATTCAGGCCCGTAGAGGCAAGGCTGGAGACCAAACATCAAAAAATAGTGCACATATATTTAAGAAAAAAATATTTTCCTTTCCACACCGTGAAAAATATTTTTCTTTTCATTTTCAAGTTTTAGTCAAACACCAGAAAATATTAACCTGAAAAACATTTTCTAAAAATATCATATTTTCGCAGCCTAAGGATGTATTTAAAATTTCATGATAAAGGAAAATACTTTCCATGGAAATCATTTTCAGATGAATGGTTAGTTTTTATTTGTTTAGAGTGCGTTTGATAACGATTCCGTTCTTGGGAAAAACATATGGTCATAAATAATTCTTTTTTATTTTGTTCCCGAGAAGAATTTTTGAGCATTTGAGTACATTTGGTAACTATCCAATATTTTTATTGTCGAATAAAAATGCATTTAGTATCACTCCTAATTTATTTTTTGTTTCTTTTAGTTTTTTAATTACATTTTTTTAATTTTTTTTCTCATTTTTTTTCCTTTCTCTTTTCCTCCTTCGTGGCAGATCTCTGGTGATCGGCAAGGCCAGGTCCAATGAGGGCAAGGTACGACAAGCTCATCGTACCCCACCTAACCGGTTGCCAACCACTACCTGTGGCGACAGTGATGGCCGATCATCAGTTGGGGGAAGAAGAAGAGAGAATAAGAGAGAATGAGAAAAGAAGAAAAGAAAAGAGAAAAAAGAAAAATTGTTTTTGGTTTGATTATGATATTATTCTTGGAAATAAAGAAGTAATTTTTTTCTACTTCTTAATACTATTCCAAATTTATTTTTGAAAAAAAAAATTATTCTTTGAAATAAAAAAATTTACCAAATGGATTTATATTTGAAATCTATTCTCGGAAAAAAATGATTTTTATTCCTAGAATTAAAAAATTTACCAAATTGATTTATATTTCAAATTTACTCTCGAAAAAAAAAAAATGGAATCGGTTATTATTTGACCAATTGCCAAATGCACCCTTAGTAATTTAGGAAAAGTGATTTCCTTTCTACCAAAAGGAGAAGTCTTTTTTTGTCCACTAAATATGAGACCTTTTTTTATACATCCTACTCTAATTGCCAAATGCACCCTTAGTAATTTAGAAAAAGTGATTTCCTTTCTACCAAAAGGAGAAGTCCTTTTTTGTCCACTAAATATGAGACCTTTTTTTTATACATCCTACTCTAACCCCCCTTCTCTCATACATCTACTCTGCTTCTTTGCAATCATGAAATCTTGTATACTACACTCGAAACTAAATGTCCCCACCTCACCTAATTCCCTTACCCTTGGGCATCAGCATGTCTAGTGGGTCACTAAATATAAATTAAAAAGTGAGTTTAGGACTCATTTTGACACCTCCTCTCACAATAGGTGAATTTCCCTTTCATTTCCAATGATGATGATGAGACCATTCATGTAAACGGGCACAATAAATAATTTACCCTTTTGTGCATGTAGTTGCCAATGTATAGCCACTCTTAGGATGCCTTTGGGAGAGCATTTAATCGACGCAAGAAACAAAGCGAAAGCTATGGTCAATCATGGCTAGGAAGCTTCATGAAAGAGGCTGGCAATCTTTGCTGACGGTCAAGCCGCGCCGGCAAGGGTTTACCGAAGGTTACACAAGTCATATTCCATGATTTGACCCACACTTGCGAGAGTCACGTCTTCGAGATCTAGCCAAGTGGTCTCACCTTGCAAGATCTGGCTTGTTGCTCCAATGCCAGCGCATCATGCAATGGTGAGGGCTTGCCTAGGGTCATGCATCGTCAGCGTCGCATTACCTAAGGGCACGAGGCCTTGCTCTCTCAGTTGTGTATTTACAGTAAGTATCACATTACTTGAAATTGCTCTCTCATTTTTCTTAGTCATTTATTTGATTTCTCATTTTACCAGTTGCTTACTAAAGTATGTTTTATATTGGTTACCGAACAATATTTGCATTAAGTGGAAACCCTTGGAATTAAATTCTTATGTCTAGATGCAAAGTCATGGAGTCAAAACCCTCCCGAGGGCACCCTCAATTAACAATTCGTCAATCTCGCTGCACGGTGAACGAGGAGCTAGCTTCGATGCGCACGGTGCCTTCCTCGAACCTCGCCAAAACAAGAAGGTTCTTTCTACATCTGTCATCCAATTTAAGGCCGTTCTAGTCAAGACAAATAAGATTACTGTTGTATTTTCATGGTCGCGAAGTCGTAGGTTGTTTCAATGCTGTGAAAGAAAATAAAATGAGAGAGTGAATATTATTGGTTTGACCCAGGTAGAGTAAATAATATACTAAAATGAAAATTTAAAAAATTGGTATGATAATGGATAAAAATCGATCGATAAATTTTATTAGCTTCCCCACCAAACATAGAGGAGTGAATACTATTGGAAGGTTTTGAGAATATAATTAATAAGGATTTAATTTCCATTGGATATTTTATAACTTGCCAATTAAGTGAACCCTTCCTTACTTAACAACTATATTATTTGAATGTTTTGATAATGCAATTGATAATATTATAATTTCCATTGGATATATTATAACTTAACCAATTCAGAAAGTCCTACCTCACTTACCGTCATCAAGTGGGTTTTGGCTTAAAAAAAAAATCATTAGGCCGCATGCAGTTGAGGTTATCAAACGTAGGGGGAGCACAATCCTAGAATAAAAATGGAAACGTGAGAATCGGACAGGTGGAAATCAGAGTGGTTCCAAATTTTATAATATGAGGAGTAGATTCCAAGATTTAAAAATTGTGGAATCTATTTCAATAGTTAAATTTCAGGTTCCAAGTGAACCGAGAACCTGAGATAAGTCATTTCATAACATTCAATAATGATTGTGTAATATAAAATCACTAGTATCAACTTCCATTTTTTGCGATATTCATGACTGATATTTTTATTTTGTTAATGTTTCATAATTTTTCTATGTCTAAATATGAGTTATGATCAGGGATACTAATAAATAATAGTTATTAAAGGTGATGATTCACTATAATCATTCCAGTAATAGTTCAAGTGGAACCTTTATAAACTTTGGAATCAATCCTGAAACTTGTGACATGTTAGGTTCCAAGTTTTTGAGCATGATAGGTTTTAGGTTCTAAAAATTTGAAAACTTATTTTGACCAATAGGTTCTAAGTTCCACTAGGAACTTAAACGCAACCTGGAATCGCTTACTCCTAATCGAAGACACTTAATGACATTGAGGGTATATCAGTTTCATTGAAAAATTCATGATAAAGGAAAACTACTTCCATAGAAAAAAGAAAATGGTTGGTTTTCCTTTTTTGGTGATTTACAAAATTGATTTCTTTCTTGCCAAATGGGGAAGTCGCTTTTCCCCCATCTGAACTTATTGTTTTTAGTCCATGAAAAACATTTTTCGTATAACAATTAATTTTCCGTCATCCAAATACCGTGGAAAATTGGAAATAATTTTTCAAAAATAGTTTTTTCTTCAAAACAAATGGACCTAGTGTTGAAAAGTTTATTTTCACCACTTCATTGTGGTTGTCAAACACGCCTATAATACGCATGACAACTTTGTGTGGTTTTGTAGGATGAAGTGCGCGCTCTTATAGTTTCTAATATGTGTTGGACTTGATTTAGAAAAAAGAGTTTAGATAATAGATACACGAAATTTAGCCTTTTTAAAAGTCCAACAAGATAAGGCCTTATTGTGGGCTAACATGGACTTTCCATGAGACTGACATGTCTTAGATTTGTTTCAACACGTAAAATTGTTTACAATGGAAACATTTTCATTTGCCAATACTAATCACAGACTCCACAGGTAAAGCATATACCCAGAGAGCACCAACATCTTTTATAAATTAATAATTTGGAAAATATTTTCGATGAAGAATGTTTTTATTATCAATAATAATTTATGATTAAATATTTTATATAAATGAAAATGATGAAATTATTTTTTTTTATTAATTTTTGTAAGTAATACATACGATATTTTTTAATAATATTTTCAAAATCATTTATTTCCATCAAATAAATGGAACCTTAGTCACTTGAAATTTGTTCGATACATGTCTTTATAAGCTTTTGACCTATAACTAGCTTCACGTGCTCTAAGAGAATGATTACGATGGTCAAGAATAGGGGTTTAATCTAGTCAAGTCAAGTTGAAACATGACTCGATCTCAATCAGGTATTGAATTTATTGTTCGAACTTGGTTCCCACAGAAACTCAAGATATTCAAGTTTTTACCCCCACACGTCCCCTCGAGCTTGAGCTTTAAAGGTGACCAACAAGTAAGCAACCTCCTCGCCCTTTGCAGGCCTGGGAGACACTAAAGATGGATGGACAAATTTGGGCAACGCCCTTACATGAGAAAACCTGGCCTGTGCAAATTTTGAAAATCGTACGTTACATACAAGCTCCCCTGGGCGAAGCATTAAGCACGACATCTGGCCCTATTTGTGCCTGCCCCATTGAGCACCTCAATTGAACTCTAGTCTAATAGGTTAAAATATTTTCTCAGCACTACGCATATGCGTACATATAAAATTAATTTGAATATAATAGTAGAAACTAGACTAATTTCATGAACCTATCAAGTTGAGTGCTGACTAACTCGATCTCACCTCGACAAGATGCTCCATTAATTCCGATTCTTCTTCCCCGGAAATCAGGCAAACAAATCTCTAGCAGCAAATCAGTCGAACCGAGAGCCCATCAAGGGCTTACTGACTTTGACTCCAGTGGGCCCGTAGTCAAAGAGAGAAAGCCATTGGATTGGTGCCACGTGTCTCCCGTCTTCAGCTGCCAACCAAAAGTCAAAATCGGCCACCGACGTGAAAGAACTGACGAACTCCCTGACCACATCCGTCCGTCATTCCCACAACCTTATCTTGATTTGACCCACAACATTTGATTCCCATCTCCAATTACCCAATGCTTGACTGACGTCTCGACAATTTTCTCTGTTCCCACTCGCCCTCTCTCCTTCTAGATCTAGACAAACTCATTCCAATCACTGCTTACATTAATACACCAAAGTTGTATAAATTGGACTTTTAATTTCATCAGACCTTAGGAAACGGTTTGAGCTTGAAAGTCTAACACTCCGAATGTTGAGCTCTGAATAACTAGGTAGGCATAAGCTTTTTTGCCAAACCTTGTCATGTTAAGTGGAACTTATATGCTATTATGCATACGTGATCTCGATATTATTTGAGAAATGGGCAATCACATAATTATAAAAGTTAAAACAAAAAAAAACTTTAAATTGGTGTATCCATTATAGATTTACCTTAAACTATTATTTTGAATATCCAGAATACAAAATTGATAAATTTACCTTTAATTAGTTTCATTACATTTTACAATCAAATCGATGAGTTTGATGATATATGATAATTGATTGATATGATAATTTGAGGTCTTACTCTCTATTTATTATAAATATATTAATTTGTGATTTTGCATTATATTAATCAAATTTAACAGAAATTAACAGATGATAAATTTATTAACAATATACTAATTTAGGTTTATAATAGTTAAAAATTAATTTAAAATCACAGAATTACCATTTAGGTTAAATTTATCATATGCATATTGATTTAACATTAATTTGATATTTTTGTGATATTAAATTATAGATATAATTATGATACTTTGAAATTATATCATTCAATTCCCGTGGACAAGTTGGAAATATCAGCCCGAGGAAACGACCCCTTTAAAAACTCAAAGAAGAATCCTCCTGCATATAAACCCCTCCTCACAGACAAGCCAGCAAGCATCCAAAACAAACCCAAAAAAAAAGAAACAAAATGACAGCCAAACTCCACCAGCCCACTCTCCTCCTGCTCCTCCTCATCCTCGTCGGCGTCTTCCTCCACCGCTCGCACGCGCAGCCCAACATCACCGGCTACAACTGCACGGCGAGCCAGACCGGCTACCCCTGCCGGACCTACGCCTTCTACCGGGGCGCCCTCGCCCCGAACTACACCGACCTCGCCTCCATCGGCGACCTCTTCGGCGTCAGCCGCCTCATGATCGCCGAACCCAGCAACATCTCCGCCTCCGCCGCCGCCCTGTCCGCCCCCCTCGTCGCCGACCAGCCCCTGCTCGTCCCCCTGACCTGCGGCTGCAACCCCACCAACGGCACCAACAACATCTCCAGCGCCAACACCAACTACACCATCCGCTCCGGCGACACCTTCTACCTCGTCTCCACCGGGGCCTTCGAGAACCTCACCTCGTACCAGTCGGTCGAGGTCGTGAACCCGTCCCTGGTCCCCACGAACCTGAGCATCGGGGACGACGTGGTGTTCCCCATCTTCTGCAAGTGCCCGAACACGACCCAGGTGGCGGGCGGGGTCAATTACCTGGTCTCGTACGTGCTCCAGTCCAGCGACAACCTCTCGAGCGTCGCGTCGAGATTCGGGGTCTCGGAACAGAGCATCGTGGACATCAACGGCAACAGCACCAAAACCACCGAGACCCTCTTCGTGCCCGTCTCCAAGCTCCCGAATCTGACCCAACCCAACGTCTCCGCCGCCGCCCCCGCCGCCCCTCCGGCCGCGAAGGAGGAGAGGACGGGGCTCATCGTGGGGCTGGCCATCGGGGTCGGACTCCTCGGGGCGTTCTTGATTCTGGGGATCGGGCTCTTGGTTCACAGGGAGAGATCGAGGGAGAAGAGGGGACCGGGCGGGTTGGAGGGAGACGGAGGGGAGAAGAGGCAGGCGTACGGCGACAAAGGGTCGCGGGAGATGGAGGTGAACCTGCTGGCCGACGTGACGGACTGCCTGGACAAGTACCGGGTGTTCGGGATCGACGAGCTGAAGGAGGCGACGGAAGGGTTCAGCCCCAGGTGCCTGATCCAGGGGTCGGTGTACAAGGGCTGCGTCGACGGCGAGATGTTCGCGATCAAGAAGATGAAGTGGAACGCCTACGAGGAGCTCAAGATTCTGCAGAAGGTAAGCGCTTTGTCTAGGTTATCTCTTCGATTGATTGATCTTCTGGTTTGCCTGGATTTCCAATTTCTCGCATTTCATCTTTGTTTTGTGCACTTGAATGAGTTCGAAACGGTAGTAATGATATATTTATGTCAAAATTGTGCTAAATTGCATGACATGGTTAATAAAACGGATCATGTTGGGGGTTTAATTTGTACATAATGAGATTAAATTTTAATTTTGTGCAATCTACTTAGAAAATGGCTAATATCGGTTAAATTAGTGAACGTGACTTGTATTGACCATTTAATGAAACATCGTAGAACCTTAGTGGTTAGATCGCTAAGAAGTATTATTATTAGTCAGGGTTCTTAATTTAATTGTACAATGTTAACGCAATAGTTCTATTCAAGTACTGATCAAACACTCTAAATCTTTTTCCTTTTGCAAATTAGAAAACAAAAAAATAGAGTTAATAAGTCCTTTAGTTTCTTCTCAATATCTTCTAGGATTTACGTGGGTATCCATTCTCTTCAAATAATCTTAAAAAGCTATTAAGAAAATCTAAATTTTCTCCTAGAAGTGAATTTTGCGTTGCATTCTCATTAAAGAAGGGGGGAAAGAAATCCAAGAATTGCAAAAGCATGTAAAAGCGACATTCGCTGACTTTTCAAATGGCGTTATCCAGAGGCAGGCCTTGCAAGTGGGCAGGCTAGACTTTTGTCGACACGAGAGTGCTAATGACTCCCCTTAACGCACTAATTAATTCGTCAAAATCTTGGAAAATCTTGAGATTTATTTGACTATTTCGTGAACTTATTTTTTCCTTTTTATGATAAGTAATTTTTTTCCCGAGTGGTTTTGTTTGGCCGGAAAACGCACATCTAATTGCGAGGGTTGGGTCAAATTACGTTGGGAGGCGGTAATCATGACTTTGGAATCTGAATAAAGTTTAATCCTTTTAATCAATTTTTTAATTATTATATGCGATGAAGAACTGGCCGTTGTCCTCGGATGGTGATGTCAGTGGAAAGACTAGGTGGAAAGACTGCACATGCACTCACATGCGGCTTTTGTCTTTGATTTTTATTAATACTAGTATCATTATTATTTTATTTTGTACAAAGGATATGAATTGGAATAATCGTTTTACAAATGGAAAATTTTTATACAACTTCTAGAATAGCGACAGGACGGAGAAGACCCCATTATTAAAACGACCATAAAATAAAAAATTGATCATGCGCGGACTTATTGCATTTTCTTTTCGAAATAAATTAATACGACTTTCAATTATTTATGTTTGGTTTAGGTGAGTTGAGGTTTTCCCTCATTATATATACCGTTTGGTCTATGTGCTTTAGCTGAAAAGTCATTGTACAGTTAAAAAGTCATTTTCATCACTGTACAATGAAATGTGATCATCATTTTCCACTCAGTATAAATCGATTGCATAGATCGACCGAAGGATTTATGGTGTCAAAATTCATATTTCATGACTAAATTGTAAAAAAAAATAAAATAAATAACGAATATTAAAGCGTAAGGTGTAAGTAAAGTACCCAAAGATAGATAAAAAAAAAAAAAAGTACCCAAGGATGATGCAATAATTTAAGATATATGGTGCTTTTTCTAATTTTCCGTGCCGTCCCTTCTCAAGCTGTTTTAAGTATTTGTCTAGATTTTTCTTATACGCTGTTTGAATTGAACATGATTCAATAAGTTATGACTGTTTACGTATTTTGCCTACTTTTTTTGTACGTTTATTGTTTCTTTGCCGTGAAATTTATATAATAAATCTTCCTTATGCATGTGGTGGTTGGCCGATTGCTTAGGCACGAATCTACCCAACTTTCCCACTTAATAAATATTTCGATGGTTCTTATTGTCCCGATGCGTGTTTAATTATGATATTTATATTATTTACTTTTTGTTTTATTGTCTGGACTATAGAGCTGTATCCCAAAATGTTGAGGTGGGCTGTGTGAGGAATAATAACTTGAACTAAAACACAAATTGCGGAAAGGCGCTTACGTTATTTATTAATGAGCCGAATGGTGCTCATCTTCCTTACAAAAACTCCGGGTATTTTTCCGAAAATAATCTTTGTTGAAAATATTTTAAGAAAAGAAAAAAAACTTATCTTCTAGTTATTTTTGCTTATGATATGAAAGTCATTTTTCTGATATTTGTTCTGGGAAACGATGAAATGCATAATTTGGGAAGAAGTCTTGAAAATCCCTGGTCTCAAGCTCGAGCGCCGGTAACTCGAACTTGAGGATCGGGCGTCCTAGGCCCGAGCTTGCCACTGGGGACCAGGGCACGTTCGTCGGCGTCTCAAGCGCGACCGCTGGGGACATGTGAACGAGCGGCACTCACTCGGCCCCGATGGCCGCGCCTGAGACCCCGACTGTTGATCCGTGACCCTAGTGGCCGGACTTGGGCCTAGCTAAGATTGGGACCTTGGTGTCTGGACCCAGGCCAAGGTTCCCAATTTGAGCGTCGGGTTTGTATTTTGGGAATTTATTTTTGATTTTCGAGAGGAAATTATGGCCTTAAATTTGTGCATAAATTTTCCATTGATTATAAAAATATTTTCTGTCCATTGATATTTTTAGATTGGAATGTCGGAAAATATGGAAAATATTTCCGAAATAGTAAACAAGTCATCATTATTCTGAGAAATTTGATTTGCCTTGCATCAGAATGTGACATGATAATGCATTTTGTTTTTGAAGGTGAACCATGGCAACCTAGTGAGGCTGGAGGGCTTCTGCATCGACCCGGAGGACGCGAACTGCTACCTCGTCTACGAGTTCATCCCGAGCGGGTCGCTCCACTCGTGGCTCCACGAGGCCGGCCACCGGGGGAGGCTGGATTGGAAGACCCGGCTGCGCATCGCCGTCGATGTGGCCAACGGCCTCCAGTACATCCACGAGCATACCCGCCCGCGGGTCGTCCACAAGGACATCAAGAGCAGCAACATCCTGCTCGACTCCAACATGCGGGCCAAGATCGCCAACTTCGGCCTCGCCAAGTCGGGCTGCAACGCCATCACCATGCACATCGTGGGCACCCAGGGCTACATCGCCCCCGAGTACCTGTCCGACGGGGTCGTGTCCACGAGGATGGACGTGTTCTCCTTCGGGGTCGTCCTGCTTGAGCTGGTCTCGGGGAGGGAGGCGACGGACGAGGAGGGGAGGGTGATGTGGGCCGCCGCCGTCGAGGCCTTCGGAGGGAGGAGCACCGAGGAGATCGGGAAGGCCGAGAGGCTGAAGGGATGGATGGACGAGGGCCTGCTGGCGGACGAGGCGTGCTCGACGGAGAGCGTCGCGAGCGTGATGAGCATCGCGATCTCGTGCTTGAACCGGGATCCGTCAAAGAGGCCGAGCATGGTGGAAATCGTGTACGCCTTGTGCAGGAGCGACGACATCTTTGATTTTTCGGAGGACGCATCATCAACTGATGCTCAAGTTTTGGCAAGATGAGAGAGAGAAAGAGAAACAGAGAAAGTCCATGGTCGGATCTACTGGCTTATATTACAATGTGGATAAATAAATTTGAATAGATGAGCTATAGTTATGATAGGTTTTTTTGGGGTGATAATATGTATATGCTGTTTTCATAAAAATGCATTAGCATGGTTTGATCAAATTTTGGTTCGTGATGCAGTTTAAACACAAATCAATACTTTTTATTTAGTTATACTTATATGCAAGGAATATACTTTATTTGTTATCGATTTGATTTAATTTTTTATTTTTGTTTTTTTTTTGGGGGGGGAGAGAGAGGATTGTACCTTTTCATCTATATCGTCCAAAGAAAAACATTTGAGACTTGATAAAATAATCATAAGTTGGAAAAATCACGCTCAGACCAAACGATTTAAAGAAAAATATGTCGAATAAGAACTTAGTGAAATTAAACTAATTATATACCCTCCCATAGTAAGATTAAATTGATGATCTACATATATATAATGTCAAGAAGCTCCGTTCCGAGCTTGTGATATATTCCGGCATCAAGCTCAGACCCACTGAAAAAAAATTGAGTAAGCCCGAAGGAAAAATGGGTCTAGGATCTCAACTGAAAACCTGAACCAACATGACCGGGCTGGGCCAGGCCAGGCCAGATTTTCAAGCTACAAGTCTGGTGGCGAAGAAAAGAAAGTGAGAGAGAGAGAGAAAGTGCAACAGGAGCTGTGCTGGGGGTATTAATAGGATTGATCATTTTTCAGTCCAGTCCGGTTCCGAGGTAAAACCAAGAACTAGGAATCAAACCGGGAGGACCGATTCCCAAATTCCGAGATAGGGAGTCGGACCCACCGACTGGTCCGGTCCGATCCTATGGAATCGGTAAATTTACTGTTTTTGGCCAAAAATAAAATGAAAAATGGGAGAAATTTGAAAGAATTAGAGTTTTTTTTCTTAAGAAATTTATAAATATTATAATATATATATATAAAATAACCAATCCGGTCTAGTCGGTTTAGTTTTCACCTTGGAATCGAGAATTAGACCGATTGGCCACTGGCCCAAAAAAGTGAGAATCGGGAATTAGATTACTGCCCTCTTTAGAAACCGCCTAAAATCGGCCAATTCGGTTTGCATAGTTCCTGGTTCAGGCAGTTCCGATGCATACCCCTAGTATTAACGATTTCGCTTTAGTTGTAGCTTTCAAGAACCCCAATTCAAATCAAACGGTTAGAGTATATATTAGTTTTGAACCAAAAATCACAAACCAAATACTCGGTTTGGTTCAAATTGATTTTTTGGTTTTCTTTTATAAATTGTTAAAAATAGGTTTAGTGCAAAAGGAGAGATATGTGGAAATTGTAATATTGAGAAGAGAGGCAACTTTTAACTTGATTAACGAAACTGGACCAAAACTATCTGAATTGGAATTTAAAAAAAAAAATTTTCTCATTATCTGAAGCTGAATAGGAAATGAAAGAAAATTTGGATTGATTCTGATTTTGGTTTGGTTTTCCAGTTTGGTTATGACAGCCCCTACTTGTGTAGAGTGAGAAAGACCAGAAAGAAACTTGAAGTTTCGGGTACATGTGGCAATGGTGAACGGATTTGTGTAAATCCTACGTGGCACTCGTCGAGCACTCGATATATTTTTCAAATTAATGATGTGATTGTTTCATTTAAAAATTCAAGATAAATAATTTTTTTTTAAAGGAAAAAGCCACCAAAAGCATTGAAACTTTGCTTAGTGACACATTTACTCTAAACTATTTTTTGGAACACAAAACCTCAAACTTTGCCCAATACGACATATTTACCCTAAACTTTTTTTATGACACCAAAAATTCTAAACTTTTATCTATGTGATATTTTTTGTGACACCAAAAATCTCAAATTTTATGTGTCATACATAACAAATTTGACTTTTTTGGTATCATTAAAAACTTTGAGATTTTTGGTGTTAAAAAAAATAATTTTGGGGCAAGTGTGTGGCACCGTACAAATTTATGGTAAATGTGTCACATAGATATAAGTTTGAGATTTTTATGTAATAAAAAATGTTTAATATAAACTGTCACGGCAAAATATAGGATTTTTTTTTCGAAAAAAAAAAAATAGTTACATTTTATTCGTTTGGCGATCTGGGATTTGGGAGCGAGAGATCTTCATGATTTGGGAGACAATGTTTGAGACGACGATTCCCAGTCTTGATACCTTTCCTGGGGCTCTTTTTATTGCTTTTCTTAAAAAGAGAAGCAGAGAGAGCAACCGCTTCGGATGAAATCTACACGGTGCTTTGCACTACCATTAATAAGTAGTTCTGTTCCTTAACGGTAAAGCAATTTTTTTAATTTTTTGGTCGAAAGTAGATATTGCATTCATATCATCGAAATAGACAAGTCTTACAAGACAACGATGGATAAACTCTGAACATAGAATTTCCAAGAGAAATAAAGGAGGGTAGCCCACCCAATTAAAAGGAAGTTTCTTGGCTTGATGGGTTCTAGCCAGCCAATTCGCTGCTCGATTTGCTGCACATGGACAATAAGGGCCCGTTTGTTTGTATTTTTTTTTTTTGTTTCTAAACACTTTTTCTTTTTTGTTTTCTTAACAAAAAAAGAATTTAAACGCGTTTGAAGCGTTTCGTTCCTTTTTTGTTCTTTTGTTCCGGAACAAAAAAAATGTAAAACAAACTAAACACAAATTTTGTTTTTGTTTCAAACACAAATCGAAACAAAAAAGGAACAAAAGGGAACATGTCTCCTCGAAGCCTCTCCTCGTGCAAGCGTACCGTCGTCTTCTCCGCGCCTCCCACTCTCCGGCGCGGCAGCCGCCTCGTCTCGAGACCATCCGGCTTCCACCGCCGTCCTCTCCGACGCCGACCCGCGCGAGCGTCTCCACTCGCGAGCGGGTGACGGAGCCGGGTCGCGGGTCGCTAGGGCGGCGGCGGCGGCTGCGGTGCGGGGCTCGGCCGTGGGGTCTCGAGCGGCGGACGTCTAGGAGCGGAGCGGCGAGGACGGCCTTGGCCGAGTCGTGGGCCGGCGCAGGTCGACGATCGAGCGGATCTCGAAGTCGTGGGTCATGGCGCGGTGAGATCGATGCGGCGGTGGCCAACGGAGGCTCGAGACGCAGATGCGTCGACGGGCGTGAGGCGGAGGGGCGGTCGCCGATGCGGTGGCGGCGAGGAGGCGTCGAGCGCGGTCGCCGATGCGGTGGAGGGAGACGACGGTGTGGCTCGGGTCACCGTCGGCCCGCGCGGCGAGGCCGACCACGCCCGGGCCGGGCGAGCTCGATCTCGCCCAGATCCGGCGAGGCCGAGCTCGCCAGCGGCCGGCGACGCCGAGCATCGCCGGGGCCGGCGACGCCGAGCCTCACCGGGCCGGCGAGCCTCGCCGTGGCCGGGCGAGGCCGCGACCCTCGTCGGGCGGCCGGCCATGGCCAAGGCGGCGGCAGAGCCAAAAGTAGAAAAAAGGAAAAAGGAAAAAGAAAAAGAAAAAAGGAAAAAGAAAAGAAAAAGGAAAAATAAGAAAGAAAATAAAAATAAAAATAAAATATTAACAAATTAAAAGAAAAAAAAAATTATACAAACTTACCAAACGTGTTTCTATTCTTATTATATTTCTGAACAAGTTTACCAAACACGTTTTTTTGTTCGAAATTGTTCCTGGGAACAAAACACTTTTTTTATTTCGTTCTAACAATTTTTAAACGTAAACGCAAACAAACGCACCCTAAACCACTCTTGCGGATTGACACAACTCTAACTCTGCTTTTTCTTATTATTTCTTTCAAATCCCATGGAGGATCGGCCCGGCCCAAGACAATATTAGCTAAAGTCGAGCAGTCACTTTCGCACGTCCATCTATGTCCATCTAAATATTTGACTTTTCTCTCTTCCCATGTGCCAAGTGTCAAGTTCCCTCAAGTACATGAGCCGTACAACAAGGAAAGAGCTTCGGCTTGCAGAGAGGAAGAAGCCTTAACTTCAGAAGCAAAACCCTCAACCACCCTCCCGATGGATGTCGGACGATTTCAGCGATTGAGCAGAGGAAATCGCACGATTCCAGCAATTGAGCAGAGGAAATCGCCTCCCGATGGATCTCGGACGATTCCAGCGATTAAGCAGAGGAAATCGCCAGGGAACCATGCTGAAATAAAAGAGATTGTTCTCAAGCTGATTATCCTATTCGATCCACCAGCCATTAAAAAGGGCTGGCCCCACTTGTAAGACCGATCCTTTCTATGTCGTTGTTTTGATGCGCGATTTGCTATTGGTGTTCGGCTGACCCATCTGACAAATTGTATACCAGGACTTGCTCAAATTGATATCTTTCCCTCCGACATTGGTCTTCCCTGGCTTGGTTCGCTTGGCACGCAAATTTGGGGCGAAAGCGTAGGGTTTCTTTGATGTGTTTCGGAACTGAATGGTCCACAATGTCCGATTTTTCTCTTATAATTCGAAGCGGAAGGAGACCGATCCAGAATATCAGGTCGGGTTTTGTTCGGGCGGGGCGTGGGTTTTTTTTCCTTTTTCTTTTTAATCATTGTCCGCTAATAATAGTCAGCGTCTTTTGGCTTTGAGAATCACTGAGGCCAACGGAAGTTTATTTTATCAAGTTTACTAATATAAATAAAGGACAGAGCAATTGAGATAAGTTTCGAAAAACAAAAGCACTGGAAAACGACCCAACCCCGACTTGACCCGATCCATCAACACCCCTACCTCCACTAATAAGATTTGAACCAGGTCCATTCTATATAGGACTTCCAAATTCATCCACGGCCCACCTTAGTCTCGACGATTAATCAGTCCACCTTTCTTCTCTCGGAATATATCCCTAAGGCGGGGACACTCTTTAGTCGGTGTGTTCCTTGCTGAGCTCGGTGAGCTTGGCGCCGAGCTTGTCGAGGTGAAGAGCGGCCACCCTCTCGTCCAGGTGCTTGGGCAAGGCGTAGACCTTCTTCTCATACTTGCCCGTCTCCCTTTCCATCCACAGCTCCAGCTGCGCCATCACATGGTTTGCGAAGGAGCAGGAGGCCGTCGCAAGGCGAGGGTGGCCGGTGGTGCAACCCAAGTTCACCAGGCGTCCCTCTGCCAAGACAATGACGCCCGACTGGGTGTCGGGAAAGACCCACCTGTCCGTCTGGGGATTGAAGGTGATGCGCTTCACGCCCGGGAAGGTCTCAAGGCCGGGCATGTCCATCGCATTATTGAAGGGACCGATGTTGCCGACGATGGCGTTGTTCTTCATCTTCCTCATGTGGTCGACCGTGATGATGCCCTTGCTGCCGCCGGCAGTGACGGCAAAGATGTCGGCCTCGGAGACAACATCCTCGAGGGTTAGGACCAGGATGCCTTCCATGAGAGCTTGGAGAGCTCGGATGGGATCGATCTCGGTCACGATAACACAAGCACCGGACTTCTTGAGGGCAGTAGCGCAGTCCTTGCCCACGTCTCCGTATCCACAGACCACAGCAACTTTCCCAGCGATCTCGACGTCGGTGGCCATCAGTAGACCGTCAGGCCCACAGGGGCGGCAACCGCACAAGTTTTGAAACTGTTTCATGCAAGAGCACTGTTCCAAGAAGGGATTAAATCGAGCTACTGATCACATTACTCAAATTATATAACTGGAATGACTAGATTCTTTATTAGTACCTTGGTCTTGGTGACAGAGTCGTTGACATTAATAACAGGGAATAAGAGAGTCCCATCGGCCTGCATCCCGTACAACCTCTCGACAGTAGTGGCGGTCGCCTCGGAGACTCCGACGAGTCTCTCCTTCATCTTGCGGTACCTCTGCGGATCGGTCTCCAACCCGTCCCTGATTATGGTCAGCAGGAACTGCAACTCCGCATTGTCGGTGGACGCCGGGTCCGGGAGATTCCCGGTGCTCTCATAGGCCTCCTCCGCCTTGACGCCCTCATGGATGAGGAGGATGGCGTTACCCCCATCGCTGACGATTAGGTCGGGGCCGCCACCGGGGCCCCAGTCGAGGGCCCGCTCAATGCACCACCAGTACTCCTGGAGGGTCTCGCCCTTCGGGGCAAAGACGGCAGCGGAGTCGCGGGCGATGGCGGCCGCGGCGTGGTCCTGGGTGGAGAAGGCGTTGCTTGAACACCAGCGGACGTCGGCGCCAAGGGCTTTGAGGGTCTCGATGAGGACGGCGGTCTGGGTGGTCACGTGGAGGAAGCCGGTGATCCTCGCGCCCTTGAGGGGCTGCAAAGGGAACACGGAGAGGCAAAACATGAGCGCCGGCATTTGGTTCTTCGTTTGGACAGAGACTTGAGACACGGAGGCGGCCCAAGTCGGCCGAAGGCTGACATATCCTTGACCTTGTACTCGCGTCCGCTCGCGGTTCTCTCCACTTGAAACGCCATTCCTCTAAAATTCCTTGCCTTCGGGGGTTTGTCCACGTCACAAAATATGAGATTCCACAAGTCATAAAACAGAGATCTTTGAAACTCACAATTCTGCGAGGGGAGAAGCTTTGTCCACAAATCACAAAATTATGAGATTCCACAAGTCCTAAAATGAGATGGTGTTGATTACGAGATTGCCATTGCGGGTGATCGCTTTGTCCACGTCACAAAATATGAGATTCCACAAGTCATAAAATTACGAGATTGCCATTGCGGGTGATCTCTTTGTCCACCCGCTTTGTCCACAAGTCACAAAATTATGAGATTCCACAAGTCCTAAAATTACGAGATTGCCATTGCAGCTGATTGCTTTGTCTACCAACTTTATTCACAAATCATAAAATTATAAGATTGCCATTGCGGGTGATCGCTTTGTCCAGCTACTTTATTCACAAATCATAAAATTACAAGATTGCCATTGCGGGTGATCGCTTTGTCCAGCTACTTTATTCACAAATCATAAAATTATAAGATTGCCATTGCGGGTGATCGCTTTGTCCAGCTACTTTATTCACAAATCATAAAATTACAAGATTGCCATTGCGGTGACCTCTTTTTCCACAAATCATAAAATTACGAGATTGCCATTGCAGGTACCGCTTTGTCCACCCACTTTGTCCACAAATCATTAAATTACGAGATTGCCATTGCAGGTAGGTGCTTTGCCTGCAAAATGACAAAATTACGAGATTGACGTTGCGGGTGGCCGCTTTGTCCACAAATCATCAAAATTACGAGATTGCCTGTGGGTCACAAAATTACGAGATTGCCATTTCGGGTGGCCGCTTTGTCCGCAAATCACAATTACGAATTTGCCATTGCGGGAGGCGGCTTTGTCCACAAATCACAAAATTACGAGATTCCTATCCGGGTGGCTGCTTTGCCCACAAATCACAAAATTACGAGAATGCCATCACGGGCCAAATATAATATTTATTCGGGCGAACGCCAAATACAATATTGACCAAATATTATACGAATTACGGGAATGCGATCACGTGATGTGCGCGCGCGCCCGGGGTAAAGTCCGTGTGATGACGGTTATCCGAGAAAAGAAGCCCCCAAAAAAACAAAAAAATTGGACAGAGTAGATTGCGATGTAAAACATAAAAGACAAAGAAATTGTTGCAACGAGACTGTGCAAAATTCGATTTTTACTTGAATATTCAATTGATTTCGACATGCTTGGACAAGTTAATGCAATTTTTTTTAACCAAAAAGGCTTTAAACCTATTATAATTATGTTGATACAATCCTACATTTTTTTTTATCAATTGAGTTCTACACTTTTGGCTTTTATGCAGAGTTAATTCATCAAGCAATTTTTGAACCGTAAATACATGCGGGCTAAGATCGCCAACTTCGGCCTCGTCAAGTCAGGCTGCAACGCCATCATCATGCACATCGTGGGCGCCTAGCGCTACGTTGCCCCGAGTAGCTATCTGACGGGTTCGTGTCGACGAGGATGGACGTGTTCTCCTTCGGGGTCGTCATGCTCGAGCTGGTCTCGAGGAGGGAGGCGACGGACGAGGAGGGGAGGGTGATGTGGGCTGCTGTGGTCGAGGCCTTCAAGGGGAGGAGCAACGAGGAGATCGGGAGGCTCGAGAGGCTGAGGGAGTGGATGGGCAAGGCCCTGGTGGCGGACTCGACATGCTCAATGGAGACCGTGGCGAGCGGGATGAGCGTCGTCATCTCGTGCCTGAACCGGGACCCTTTGAACAGGCCGAGCATGGTGGACATTGTGTACGCCTTGTGCAAGAGCGACGACGTCTTTGATATCTCGTAGGACGGATTATCAGCTGATGCTTAAGTTTGGCAAGATAGAGAGAAGTCTTGGTCGGATCTATTTGCTTATTATATTACAATGTGGGTAAATAAATTTGATTAGATGAGCTATAATGATAATAGTTTTTTTGGGGGTGATAATATGTATATGCTGTATTCAGGATATACATTAGCATGGTTTGATAAAATTTTGGTTCGTGATGCGGTTTAAATACAAACCAATACTTTTTATCTAATTATATTTATATGCAACGAATGTACTTAGTTGTTATCAATTTGATTTGGGAAGGGGGGGATATGTACCTCTTCATCTCTATCGTCCAAAGAAAAAACCATTATGAGACTTGATAAATATTCATAAGTTGGAAAAATCACGCTCAGACCAAACGATTTAAAGAGAAATATGTCGAATAGGAACTTGGTAAAATTAAACTAACTATGTATCCTTCCAAAGCAGGTTTAAATTGATGATATATGTATATCTATCTCAAGAAGCTCTATTCCGAGCTTGTGATATCTTCCGGCCTCGAGCCAAAAACCAAGCTCGACCCACTAAAAAGATTCGAGGAGTAGGCCCAAAGGAGAAATGGGTCTAGGATTGCACCCGGAAACCCGAACCAACTTGATCAGGCCGGGCCGGATTTTCGAGCTACAAGTCTTGGGGCGAAGAGAGAGAGAGAGAGAGAGAGAGCAACGGGAGCTGTCTTTGTAGGGGTGTTAACGGTTCGTTTGGTTCTAATTTTCAAGAACTCTAATTTGAACCGAACCATTAGGGTATACATTAGTTTTGAACTGAACCGTGTCCCAAACCGAATACTTGGTTCGATTCAAATTGGTTTTCCAGTTTTCTTTTTTTAAATATTAAAAATGGGTTTAGTGCAAAAGGAGGGTTATTGTGGAAATTGTAATATTAAGAAGATAGACAACTTTAAATTCAGTTGACTAACCAAACCGAATCAAAACTATCCAAACCGAAAAAAAAAAATTGTTTTATCATTATTTGATTCGAACCAAAAATGTACAAAAATTTGGATCAATTTTGATTTTGATTTGGTTTTCCAGTTTGATTCTAACACCCCTACTTGTGCTGAGCAGGATTGCAATTGCACGAAAGAAAGAGATTGAGAGAGGGGGGACAGAATGCGTAGGGTTTTATTTTTTTAGTAATATCTAAAAACCGGGTCCAAAATCAATCCATTTCCCTGATGGGTCTTCACTCGGAATTGGGAACCAGATCGGTTCTAACCGGTTCCCAAAAATTGGAACTGGTTCCCAAACTGGTTCTACTAGGAACCGGTTCCCAAACCGGTTTTCCGAGTGGTCCAGTCTGGGTTCCTAGTAAACCTGGTCCAATTGCTCACCCCTAATTTGAACCGCTTGCCTCACAGTGTGCTTTTCAACCTGCTTAAGGGACAAAGACTTACACTCTATTTCAAACCCCAAGGCTCTCTCTCTTCCTTCCCTTACCAAGGAAATCTAAACTTGATCATTACCACTCCCTATCTGTGGGAGGATTCTATCGAAAGAAATAAACTAGGGCTATTCAAACCTTCTGAAACTCTCTCATGCAGAACGGAGACGTGGACAAACAAAACAAACTAGAAAGGAAGAACCGTAGCTACATGATGCACCTACCCTTTAACTTTCTCTAATGCTGTTAAGTTGGCCAATGCATTTCTTTAGCTAATAGAGAGTCTTTGGCATAACGAGTGGTGCTTTAAAGAATAAAATAGTAATAGTAAAGTAAGAAATGAATGGCATTTTTAAGGCCTAAGTGAATGCATGAAAATGGTAAGAAGGAATAATTGGATGTAAATATATTTTAAGGTAATCATACTGTCACTACCAATACCATTGTTATACCACTAATGCAGTCTATTTGGCCCATCGATGATAGAGACAGACTTTGCCTTTGGGTGGGAATCACCTAATTTTGTAGTAATCAATCTATGATTATAATTCAAATTTGATCATAACTTATGAGATTATATTAAAAAATATTAATTACATAATTAATTATATGATTGAAGTACAAATTCTATAACACTTTGAGCGTCATTTGATATAATTAGTAATTATAATAATCATTACATTACACAATACATAATATCCGAAGAATATTCCAATTAAGGGCTCGAAGCATTATTAATTTCTCAAATAATGACCCGAGGTGAACTTTATCTTAAACAAGGACCTCAATGTCATCATTTTCTTAAATAAGGGTCTAAAGTGATCTTTATTTTTAATAAGAGCTTAATTTGACCATATCAATTTTAACAAAGGACTTGATCTCACTAGCCGATCAAGGGCATTTTCATTCTTTTGCTTTTTCTTATTTTCTTTCCTTATTTTTTTTCCTTTTTCTTTTTTTTTTTGGGCATAAAAAGACAAACTAAAAAAAAAGACTAAAACTTTAAGAAAACACACAAAAATTAAAAATTAAAAGATAAAATAAAAACTCAGACAAAGCGTTGGCCCTCGCTTATGGCTACCCATGGCTAGTGGGGACATCGATGCCTAGGCGAGGGCCGGCGACCTTACTGCCATGGCTAACACCCTACTTGCGATGGGACAACGACTAGGCCTTCCACGGAGGGGGGGAAGGTAGTTGCTCGTCCCTTGCATGTATTTTTTTTTAGTTTGTTTTTTTATGCAAGAAAATAGATAAATAAATAAAGAAATTTAAAAAGGGGAAGAAAATAAGAAAAAGCAAAAGGATGGAAATGCCCTTGATCGGTTGGTGAGGTGAGGTTCTTGTTTGAAATGAACATTGTCATTTCACTTTCTTATTTGAAACAATATTCACTTCAAATCCTTATTTAAGACAAAGTACATTTCAAGTCCTTATTTGAAAAATTGAGAGCACTTTGAGTTCTTACTTGGAATTTTCCCTAATATTTGACTACGATATAGAAATTTAGGTTATTGCACCCAATAGTGAGTAGCTAATATTATGCATATTGTTATATTTTGAACTATTTTCAATGTATATATATGTATTAACAAGAGAACATAATTATCGTTACATCAATTATATACTTCTTATTTCACATTTTATAATTAATCAAATAATGTGATATTTTTTTTTTGCTCAAAAAAAATAATGTGATTTTTTTATGTGATTGAAGTTTGTGTAGTCATTATTTAAACAATATAAATTAGTTTGCTCATAATTAACATAAAGTCTAATTATTTTTTATAATATAATATTGATAGAATGTGTAGGGAGAAAAGAGATAAAGGTATTTACAGAACAGCCATTACAGGCATGGGAGGTTCTCTCCACTGGCAACGCCAATTTTTTTTTTATCTTCTTCCGATTTTTCGACGGGGGTCTGAAACAAAAACTGGAGAGAGAGAGACAGAGAGAGTGACCGAAGGATCATGATGGGGATACGGGAGCCTGTAGGGCGGTATATCAATAGATGATGGTGGGCGCCCCGCCCGCCCGCCCCCTCTCTCTCTCTCTCTCAAGTCCAACTTCCTCAATCTTGAACGTGCCCCAAGTACCACGCTACGAAGAATTACGGGAACGCCACCGCGTCCCCGGCCGAAAAATTACGGGAATGCCACCCGACGCCTTTGAATTTTTTATGCCACCTGGCCTCGAAGGTTACGGGAATGCCACAGCGCCCCCGGCCGGAAATCACAAAATATTACAGGAATGTCACCCGATGCCTTTGAATTCTTGATGCCACCCCCACCCGTCGCTTTCAGTGCTCCCCTGGCCGGAAATCACAAAAAATTACAAGAATGAAACTCAACGCCTTTGAATTCTTGATGCCACCCCCACCCGTCGCTTTCAGTGCTCCCCGGCCGGAAATCACAAAAAATTACAAGAATGAAACTCAACGCCTTTGAATTCTTGATGCCACCCCCACCCGTCGCTTTCAGTGCTCGCCCGGCCAGAAATTACAGAAAATTACGAGAATGCCACCCGACGCTTTTGAATTTTTTATGCCACCTGACCTCGAAGATTACAGGAATGCCACAGCGCCCTCGGCCGGAAATTACAGAAAATTACGGGAATGCCACCCGACGCCTTTGAATTTTTATGCCACCTGGCCTCGAAGATTACGGGAATGCCACCCGACGCCTTTGAAAATTTTTGACGACACTCCCACCCGTCGCTTTTAGTGCTCCCTCGGCCGAAAATTACTGAAAATTACGGGAATGCCACCCGACGCCTTAGAATTTTTTTATGCCACCCCCACCGGCCCCTTTTGGTGTGGCCTCAAAAATTACGGGAATGCCACAGCGCTCCCGGCCAAAAATTACGGAAAATTACGGGAATGCCACCCGACCCTTTCAGTGTGGCTTCAAAATTACGGGAATGTCACCCCTCGCGTTGGCTTTGACCCGAAAATTACGCGAATGCCACCCCACGGCGCTTGGGCCGAAAAAGAAATTCGTGCAACGAGACTAATGCCAAATCCGATTTTTACTTAAAAACTCAATTGATTTTGATATGCTTGGGCAAGTTAATGCAATTTTTTTATCAAAAAGTTCGAACTTATTATAATCAAGTTAATTCAGTCCTAAATTTTTATTATATCAAATGAGTCTTGAACATTTTATATATGTGCAACTTCATCAATTTAGTCATTTTTGGACAGTAAATCAATTATATAGATGTCAATCATCATACGTGACACAATCAACGTTGACATAAATTAATATTTTAATATTATAATATTTTTTAAATAACTTTCTTCCCTTCTTCTTTTAGTAGATTCATAAGCCATTGGCAACTAGAATAGCATGATCTTGCACCCAATGGGCCCTATTGCCCTCTTCTCTCTCTTGCTCTTTGTAATCCAATTCTCTTAAGCTACATTTGGTCGTTTGAATTTATAATAAGAATAAGATTGGATAAGATATGATATGAAATCCAGGGATTTTGCTATATCCTATCAATTGTTTGATAATTTTAATAATAAAGTTGAATATATTCATATCATATTATATATATTGTTTGATATAAATGTCTATATGAATCACAATTTTTACAAACGGAGATGATAAAAATTTCTCACGATATTCTTATCTACCTTACTTTTATTTTATTTTTTTATTTTATGTTCCTCTCTTTTTTAATTAATTTCTTTTTTATTTCTTTCTTCTCCTCCCATCATTCTCTAATAAAATTTTATTAAATAGGAAATTTGTACTAATATACCTAAAATACTAAAACACCTAAAATATGTAATAAAATATATTTATATATTGAATTTATATTATAGATAGAATTAAATTCGAATATATAAATAAAAATAAGATTAAAATTTAAAAATAAATTTATTTTTTTATTTTGAATTTCTTTTATTAGAATTCAAATATTATTTTTATTGAAATATAATTTTAGTTTGGTAATTTAAGAAAATTTTTATTTGAAATTTTTTTCATATTATGAATATTAGAAATCATATCCGCATTTATCATATCTCCCCACTAGATAATTTTATTTGATTTATATTATCTTTATATCCGACTTTATCCTTTCTTTAGTAGGCATCAAATGTAAGATAGGATAAATTTTTATTCCGACCACTAAACATAGCCTTAGTTCTCATGCTTTGCACTTCCCTTCGCATCTTCTCTTCCTCCTCCATTTTGAATCCCTAGCCGCTCCACTTCTCAACGCGTTCAATCTTCTCTACGTCTCTCTATCACATTGACAAGTGCTAGTCTCAATGGAGAAGATGTGCAAATTCTTTCCGATTTTCAATCTTGCTAGATGGGCTTCAACGGCTCTCATTTTTTAAGGCGTGTTTATTAACGCTTCTATTCTCAGAAATAATTTATGATTAGAAATTATTCTTTTTGATTTTATTCCCGGAAACAATTTCTAAGCATTTTAAGGCGTTTGATAATTGTCCAAAATTTCAATTCTCGGAATAGAATTGTGGTTGATACCATGCTCAAAATTTCTACTCCTAATCATTTTCTTTTAATTTTTAAATAATTTTATTACTTTTTTCCTTCTTCTTTTTTTTTCTTTTTTTTTCCTTTTTTTCTCCTATTATTCTTCTTCAAGTCGATGGTCACCGGCCTTGGGATGACTAGCGACTGACCAAATGAGGGCCGATGGCCTCATCGGAGCGTCGCCGGCCCTCGGCGAGGCCGACCCTCGGCAGCCAAGCCATGGTTGGGCGAGGCCAAGCTTGCCTAGCCGCCGATGAGGCTTGACCTCACGATGGCTCGGGCTGAGCCTCGGCAAGGCTAGGTGAGCCTTGCCGATGGCCAAAGGAGGCCCGAGCTAGGCCCACTTGGCCACCGACAGGCTCGGCCTCGTCGGTAGTTGGGCTTGCCTCCGGTGAGCTTGCGTAGATCAATTGTTGGCAACCGGCGGCGATAGGCAATGAGCAGGAGACGGCAGTGGATAGTAATCATGGCAGTGGCAGCAAATGAAAAAGAGAGAAGAAGACAAGAAAAAAGAAACGAAAAGAAAAAGAGAAAATAGGTGCATGATTCTAGAATTGTTCCTAGGAACAAGAATCAACTCTTTTTTTAATTCTTATTTCTATTCCAAATCTACTTTCGGGGACAAAAAAATAAAAATTTATTCCTAGGAACAAAAATTTTGCTAAACGCATTTTTTCTAAATCTACTCTCGGGAACAAAAAAACATAAATAAGCACTTTTGGCAAGTCATCAAATAAGCCCTTATTGGTTGCCAAGTTTTGATGATTAGCTAGAATACAGAAGAAAAATAAAGAAAACAAAAAATAAATAAAATTTGGGAATAAAATAAAATATTATTAAAAATTATTCACGTAGCACCCGCCATGCTATGTAGTACAGTCAACATTCAAATTATGATTTTTAGCGAAAAATAACCAAATTAATTGAATCGACATAAATATAAAAGGTTGTAAAAAAAACTTTTGGACTAAATTAGCATAATTATAATAGGCTTAAGAAAAATAATATTTGTTGAAAATATTTCAAGAAAAAAAAAAACACTCATCTTCTAGTTATTTTGGATATAATATGAAAGTCATTTTTCTAGTATTTATTACGGGAAACTGATGAGACGCGCGATTTGAGAAGAAATCTTGAAAACACCCAAGTTTCAAGCTCGAGCATCTATGACTCAGGCTGACAGTCGGGCTCCTAGGCTTGAGCTTGGCAAATGGAGATCGGGGCATCTCAAGTGCGACCGTTTGGGACGTGGGAGCGAACGCCGCTCATGCTTGGGCAGAATTCCTGCGCTTGAGGCCCCGACCATTGGCTCATGACCCCGGTGGCCGAACCCAGGCCTAGCTCAAATTGGGATCCCAGCCCGAGCCGAGGTCCCCAATCTAAGTGCGAGTTTTAGTTGTATTTTGGGAATTTATTTTCAAGAAAAATATCATAATCTTAAACTTGTGTATATATTTCTCATTGATCATAAAAAAAAAAAAAAAAAAAAAGATCTATGGATTCATTTTTTTAAAGATATAAACGTCAGATTATAAGGAAAATATTTTCAAAATAATAAACAAGACATCATGATTCTAAGAAATTTGATTTGCCTTGCATTAGAATGTGATGGCCCTTCTTGTAAATGATAATGCATTTGGTAATATATGTGCGTTATAAGACTGATTCAACCTTAGCGATCTCTAAATGAAACAATGACTGTCGTTTTGTTTTTGAAGGTGAACCATGGCAATCTAGTGAGGCTGGAGGGCTTCTGCATCGATCCAGGGGACGTGAACTGATACCTTGTCTACAAGTTTGTCTCGAGCGGGTCGCTCCACTCGTGGCACCGCGAGGCCGGCCACCAAGGAGGCTGGATTGGAAGACCCGGTTGCAAATCACGGTCGATGTGGCCAACGGCCTATCTACGGGTTGTAATTTTCGTCCGCCTTGAATACTAATATCTCCGTTTCTGACCCAAAAAAAAAAACCTCCTGCATGATTCCAACATGCGGGCCGAGATTGCCAACTTTGGCCCTGCCAAGTCAGGCTGCAACGCCATCACCGTGCACATCGTGGGCACCGAGGGCTGCGTTGCCCTCGAGTAATATCTAACGAAAATTAACCGGGCTAAATTTGTCATAAGCCTAATAATTTTAGATTCTTTTTCTCGTAGCATTTAAAGAAAAAAAGGAAGAAATAATCTCAAACACTGGCAACAAATACTCCATAATACCGTCTTCCCAGCAGCGACGTTCGAATTCAAAAATAGGCACTCGCATTTTCCACCATAATCCCCACTTTCACGTGACCTTTTTCTCAGCCCCCATGACCCCAAACTCCCACTCCACTCCAACCAAGCAATGACGCTCAGCACCGCCACCCTCTCCCTCCTCCTCCTCCTCCTCCTCCTCCTCCTCCCACCGCCCCCCGCCGCCGCCGACCCGCTCCTCGACTCCCTCCTCCCCTCCGACGCCGTGGCGCTCCTCTCCTTTAAGTCCCGCGCCGACCTCGACATCCAGACGGGGTCTGGGTGGCCACGTGGAGGAAGCCAGTGATTCTCGCGCCCTTGAGGGGCTGCGAGGGACCGAACACGGAGCGGCAGGACATGAGGGCGGGCATTTGGACCGCCGCGAGCTCGATCTCGAGGAGGCCGAAGTCGGCCTGCAACATGTCCTTGACTTTGCACTCGCAGCGGCCGAAGTCGGCCTGCGACATGACCTTGACCTTGCACTCGCGGCGGCTGGCGGTTCTCTGCACTGACAACGCCATTTTTTTCAATCTTCTTCGGGTTTTTCGACGGGGGTCTGAAGCAACAAGCTGTGGGGAGAGAGAGAGAGAGAGAGAAGGAATGAGACGATGGGGATGTAGGAGCCCGCAGGGCAGTTTAAACAGATGACAATGGACGCCCCATCTTCTCTCTTTCTAAAGTCCGACTTCCAGAATCTTGAACGCGCGCCAAGTACCGCATTATTAATCAGTGTGGTCGAGAAAATTACGGGAATGCCACCGCGCCCCCGTCTGCAGCCAGAAAAACCATGGGAATGCCACCCGTCGCTTTCAGTGTGGCCTCGAATAGGTCAAATTACGGGAATACCACCGTCGCTTTCAGTCTGGCCTCGATAAATTTACGGGAACGCCACCGCACCCCCGTCCCCGGCCAGTAAAATTACGGGAATGCCACCGTCTCTTTGAGTCTGGCCTCGATAATCACGGGAATGCCATCGCGCCCCCGTCCCTAACTGGGAAAATTACGGGAAGGCCACCCGTCGCTTTCAGTGTGGCCTGAATTACGGGAATGCCACCGTCGCTTTCAGTCTGGCCTCGACAAATTTACAGGAACGCCACCGCGCCCCCGTCCCCGGCCAGAAAAATTACGGGAATGCCACCCGTGGCTTTCAGACAGGCCTGAAGGCCCTGAACCCCTCGCTCTGGCTTTGACCTGAAAATTACGGGAATGTCACCTCCCGCTTTGGCCTAGCCAGAAAATTACGGGAATGCCACCGCGGGCCAAACAAATGTAATATCTCGCCCTTCCTCTATTCCTCCCCTCTGCCACCGAATTAAAAGAATGCCATCATGGATGCACGTGCTCCATGGGGGTAAAAATAGAAACGATTTAATTTTAGATATGAATTTTGAATCATATACTCTGTAAGAAGACATGGAAAAGCATAAGAGTTAGAATTAAGGTAAAAGTAAAGTAAGACCAATAAAAAAAAAATTACAATGTACAAAATAAAAATAAACAGAAATTGGTGTAGCAAGACTATGCAAAATCTGATTTGTACTTGAAAACTCAATTGATTTCGATATGCTTGGATGAGTTAATGCAATTTCTTTTACCAAAAATGTTTTGAACTTATTATAATTGTGCCAATCCAATTTAAAATTCTTATTTTGTTAATTGAGTCTTGAACGTTTTGCATTTATATAAATTCAATCCATCTGGACATTTTTGGATTGTAAATTATTGATATGGACGCCAATCATCCTAAGTAACACGACTAGCGCCGATGTAAATGATTTTTTTAAATATTTTAATTTTTTTGAATTTTTATTTATTTATTTCTTTTTCTTTCTTTCTTTCGTAGTTGATTGCGAGACCTTGATGACGGCTAAAGACAAGGGCCGTCGAGGCTCAACCTCACCGTATGGAATGAGACTTCACCAGCCAATGTTGTCGATTGGCAAGTAGAATCGCACGATCTTGCACCTACTGAGCCATGATGTCCTCTTCTCTCTTCTAGTCTTTGTAATCTAGTCTTTTAGGCACTATTTGGTAACCATCCAAACAATGCCTGATTATGATTTTTTGTTCCTGAGAGTAATTTGGAAATAGAATCGCGTTTGGTAAAATTTTTGTTCCAGGGGAACAAATTTCTATTTTTTTGTTCCTAGAATTAGATTTGGAACATAATTAAAAATAAAATAAAAAGTTGATTATTGTTTTGAGAACAAATCTAAGAATCAAAACAACTCTTCTTCTTATTCTTCTTATTCTTCTCCTTCTTCATCGACTGCCATCTCGCAGTTGTCATTTGCTACCATCAACCGGTCCGGCAAACTCGCCAGTGGCCAGGCCGCCCAGCCCCGGCGAGGCTCGCCCAACCCCACCGGTGGCTAGCAGGCCTCACCTAGCCTCGACGAGGCCTCGCCCAACTACGGCGAGGCTCGGCCGATGAGGGTCGACCTCACGAGGGCCGGCGACGCTCCGTGAGGTCGTCGGCTCCGAAGAAGAAGAAGAATAGGAGAAAAGAAAAAAAGGAAAAAAATTATAAAAATATTTAAAAATTAAAAGAAATTGATTTGGAACAAAATCAATAAACACGGTACCAAACACAATTCTATTCTAGAATCAGAAATTTTGGATAGTTACCAAACGGCTTAAAATGCTTAGAATCCATTTTCGGAAACGGAATAAAAAAGAATCATTTCTGATCAAAATCTATTCCTAGGAACAAAATCGATACCAAACGCGCCCTTAGTTCTCAGGCTTTGCACTTTCCCTTTGCATCTTCTCCTCCTCCTCCGTTTTGAATCCCCAATGGCTCCACTTCTCAGTGCGTTCGATCTTCTCTACGTCTCTCTAGTAGAGGCAATCATCGATAGGTGCCAGTCAAAAGAGAGGACGGGCAAATTCTTTCCGATTTTCATTCGGCCTCGTTAGATCACCTCATCGGCTATCGTCTTTGATTGGTGGGCAAGTTTTGATGATCGGCTAGAATATGGAAGAAAAAGAAAGAAAAGAAAAATAAATAAAATTTGAAAAAAATTATTAAAAATTATTCACGTCAACATTTATCATACTACGTAGAACGATTAACGTTCATAGTACAATTTTCGCCAAAAATAGCCGATGAACGAATTGACACCACCGTAAAAGCTTGTAAAAAAATTTAGTAGTGAATTAGCATAATTATAATAGATTTAAGAAAAATCATCTCTGTTGAAAATATTCAAAAAAAAAAAAAACACCCATCTTCTAGTTCTTTTGGATATAATATGGAAGTCATTTTTCTAGTATTCGTTACAAGAAAATGATGAGATGCGTGACTTGAGAATAAGTCTTGAAAACACCTAGGTTTCAAGCTCGAGCATTAGTGACTCGAGCCTGACAATCGGGGTCTTAGGCTTGAGCTTGGCCAATGGAGATCGGGGCACGCTTTGCTGGCGTCTCAAGTGCGACCGTTGGGGAGGTGGGAACGAACGCCACTCATGCTCGGGCAGAATTCCTACGCTTGAGACCGTTGATTCATGACCCCGGTGCCTGAACCCGGGCCTAGCCCAGATTGGAATCCCAGCCTGAGCTGAGTTCCCCAGTCCAAGTGCCGAGTTTCAATTGTATTTTAGAAATTTATTTCCGATTTTCTAGAGAGGAAATCATAATCTTAAATGTGTGTATCGGTTTCTCATTGATTATATATATATATAATCTATTGATTCATTTTTTGTAGATATAAATGTCAGATTATAAGGAAAATATTTGCAAAATAATAAACAAGACATCATGATTCTAACAAATTTGATTTGCCTTGCATCAGAATGTGATGGCCTTCTCGTAAATGATAATGCATTTGGTAATATAAGCACATTATAAGATTGATTAAACCTTAGTGATCTCTAAATGAAACAATGATTGTTGTTTTGTTTTTGAAGGTGAACCATGGCAATCTAGTGAGGTTGGAGGGCTTTTGCATCGACCCGGAGGAGGCAAACTGCTACCTTGTCTACAAGTTCATCCCGAGCGGATCGCTCCACTTATGGCTCCACAAGGCCGGCCATGGGGAGGCTGGATTGGAAGACCCGGCTGCACATCACGGTCGATGTGGCCAAAGGCCTCAGTACATCCACGAGCACACCCGCCCGCAGGTCGTCCACAAGGACATCAAGGGTATTCCAGGACTTCATCATATGGTGGAATTTGGGTCGTGAAGATTTGCAGTTGTGAATGAGGAACGCTTCAATGGGCATTATCCATGTCAGGAGCTTCCATGCACTTACAGTTCCAAGAATATTCATTTCAGATTGAAAGCAAATTCCACTACAACGGCTCTCGTGTTCATTCTTTATTGAGGATTCTTCTGAGCACGCCACTTCAACTCTTAGAATGGAGAGCAAAGATTTGGTTTTGCTTGCTTTCTGAGTTGCCGAGACAGGAATTGCAAATGTCTCATACTTCTTCCAAGACCTCCTGCAGGGTCGTTTGTTCCACAACTCTAGAGCACAGTCAGGTAACGCCATCTTAGCATATACTTGTGCAGCTTCTATCCATCTGTGAATAATTCGCCAGTTGGTCTTCTCCCAAGCAAAAGTATTCCTTAGCTATACACGTCTCTGAGACTACATAGCTTGGCTCCCAAGCCTGCCATTCCGATTTAACATAAATGCTATCGCCCCTCTGTGTCAAAATACCACTAGAAGCAAATTCATGATGAGTCGTACCTGGAGCTGCATATCCTGTGGTACACTTGACAGCGAGCAAGATAAATTGATTCGCATGACCTTTACAGAACCTTGACACCAGCCTCGCCAAACCAGAATCACTCGCATGAGTAGTCATTTCATTATCAAGAAGAACATTGCTTGGCTCCCAGTCACAGCGGATTATCATTCAAACAGTGGAAAAACTTTCACCCCCACGTTGGAAAGTAATTTAGATAAATGTAGAGACGTTCTCACTCTAAGCATATCAACATTGGGTGTACTGGCTGCGAACATGAACACTAGATAGCTCTCAACAGGATTTTCACCTATCGGATGGGTAAATTTACAGAGAGGAACAAGAAGAGAGTAATCAACCACGCACAGAAATAAGTAGTATAATTTAGACATTTCTGGTAAAGGCCACTGACATATAAAAGTAAGCAATGTTACAAGACCTACAAGTAGGAAATGAAGAAGACAACAATACATAAAATGCGAAGTTCTCTGTGCATGTGAGATTACCGTGCATGAGAGAACTTGCTATTAGGTTCCATCTCTCCATGCAACTACCAACTATCTATAACAGAAGCAAGGAATGAGTCTTCAAGAAGATAGTTGTCTGATATTCTGGTCTGGTCCCTAGTCAATTTAGAAAGGCTAAAAAAAAAAACAAAGAAAGAAAGAAACTCTGAACATGCACCAAGGACTACTAACAGAAACAGAGCACACCCAGAAACACCATTGGTTTTCTTGCTCAACTAAGGTCACCCTGCAAGTAGGGAATGAAGGAGACAGCGTTACTGAGCCCCTGATACAGCGTTATTAAGCCCCTGATACAAAATATGGAGAAAGTAAATTCACAATAAATATAAGAAATTGGTTTGACCAGTACCAATCTCCAACTTTGTCAATCGTCAAAAGAATCCAATATCAGGTTCAATTCCATGTTTGTAGTTAACAACTCTGCATTAAATTCACAATAAAAATTAAACTAAAGTATCCATTTTTAAATAGAATGGTGCAAATATTCTATAAAAATATTTTTTCACCTAACTCAAAACTTTTGATTTCTTCAAAGTCCTCCTCAATCAAAAGTGAAAGGGTGCAGATCGTAGCCAATTTTGAGGACATATAAAAGCTTTCATCCACCATACTTGGGGTCAAGAAGCTATGAAACAAGTTAAGGACACAACCTCCTAAGCTAAATGCGGCCTCTAATGCTATAGTCAAGATAGGCATAACCTCTAATGCTCTTGTCTGCACAAGGAATCCTTTTAAAGTGATCCCACACAATGGATCTTCTCCTTCTATTTGTGGCACTAAGATCCCTCATCACAGGCATCTTGCAAAATCTGCGACACTTGAAACCTGCCAATTATTATTACAATCAGATAAAATGTCCCAGACCAATTTTCCTCTACAATACAATAATAAAAGCACAGTGCGTTATGGAAGCTGTAGTCTTCTACAGCCTCTTGACAAATAACTAGAAAAGCTCGCCTAAATGGCAGGATTCTTTGGCATGGAGTCCTGCCTATGAATGTCATATATAACTAGAAAAGCACTATGTAGTGCTGCAACTTTCAGGATAAAAAAACCACTGTAACGAGTGAAATTATGAAGTCATGACAAGCACATCTGTACATGCTGAACTATTAACTCTGCATAACTTCTCAAAAACAAGGCCTCTCTCCTATGACTCTGCAGAACTTCTTGAAAACACCAGATACAATTGACATCACAAAGGGGTCTGTTCTCCAAATTGCTGCCCTACATGATATAGTAGTATTGTGCTACCTATTAGAGGGCACAGAAGGTCAAAACTGCTCTACAATCTACATGCACGAGCAAATAAACACATAAACGTACACGCATGAACAATCCAACCTCGAAATAAAATAACACCAGCTAGCTCACATCGAAACAATTAAAGAACTAGTAAACACCAAGTACAGACACGTTTCCCTGGGCAAGAACTCAAGCATCTGCACGACGCAATTCCACCCTATGTGTACCGCCGAACTGTTGTGCAAAAATCCAAACAACGCAATTCATCAACACCTTAGAAATGACTCAAACGAGCTCTGAAGGAGAACAACGAGTGCATACACTGACGGAATACTTTTCTCGACTCTAGCTTCCCCGTAAGATGCAGATAACCTAACACAGCTAACGGAGTCATTAATCCCCCTGAAAAGTTCTTAAAACTCTCAGTCCTTCCGTGCTCAACATAAGTTCCTAAATCAAAGAAGGTAAGGAGATCATATCCATCTCCCTCCTCACATAACGCAGGAACTCATCTCTGAGTATCGCCATGCCACCAAGAGATCATGATTTCATGCACCTTTTCCCTCTGCCAATTGAATATTTGCACAGAGCACAACGAGCATTTCGACGTTTACACAAATCCTCCGACATAGCAAAGTTAACGCTCGACAGGCAGAATCCAATTCGACGGAACCTTGAAGACGCTCTGAACTCATCTCCCGAGCGACGGAATCGCGAGAAAAAGAGAGGAAGAGTGAATCCCAGGTCGAACCTTGAAGACACTTTGACCCGAGAGAGACCGAGATGGCGTAGCGTCTTTCGATGCGTTTCGGAACCGACTCGTCCGCAATGTCCGATTTTTCTCTTATTATCCGAACCGGAAGGAGAACTGGTCCGAATGTCGGTCGGCTTTTGTTTCGGGCGGGTTTCTTCTTCTTCTTTTTTTCTTTTTATATAAATAGTGGTCGCCTTTCAGCTTTGAGACATCGAGGCCGAGGGGAGTTTATTTTACTTTCTATTTTTATTTATTGCTGGAAACCTTAAGTAATAAGATTTAGACGAGGTCTTACATTCTCTTATACATAAATACATACATACATACATACATACATGCATACATACGTACGTACGTATTTATTTATTCTACTGGACTTCCAAACTTCATCCACGGCCCACTGCTCTCGGAATGTAAACCCAACCATACTTAGCTAAATATCAAGAATCCTAAAACGGCGACGCTGATCTAGTCGGAATGCTCCATGCTAAGCTTGGTGAGCTTAGCGCCAAGCTTGCCGAGGTGAAGAATGGCCACCTTCTCGTCCAGGTGCTTGGGCATGGCGTAGACCTTCTTCTCATACTTGCCCGTCTCCCTTTCCATCCACAGCTCCAGCTGCGCCATCACCTGGTTCGTGAAGGTGCAGGAGGACATCACCGAGCTAGGGTGGCCCAAGTTCACGAGGCGTCCGTCCGCCAAGACAATGACGCCCGACTCGGTGTCGGGGAAGACCCACCTGTCCGTCTGGGGATTGAAGGTGATGCGCTTCATGCCCGGGAAGCTCTCGAGTCCGGGCATGTCAATCGCCTTATCGAAGGGACCACTGTTGCAGACAATGGCGTTGTTCTTCATCTTCCTCATGTGGTCGACCGTGATGCCCTTGCTGCCGCCCGCGGTGACGATAAAGATGTCGGCCTCGGAGACAACATCCTCGAGGGTTAGGACCAGGATACCTTCCATGAGAGCCTGGAGAGCGCGGATGGGATTGATTTCGGTCACAATGACACAAGCACCGGCCTTCTTCAGGGCAGCAGCGCAGTCCTTGCCGACGTCTCCATATCCACAGACCACAGCAACTTTCCCGGCAATCTTAATGTCGGTGGCCATCAGTAGACCGTCAGGCCCAGAGGGGCGGCAACCGCACAAATTTTGAAACTGTTCCATGCAAGAGCACTGCGTTCCAAGAAGGGATTAAATGGAGCTACTCGTGACTCTACTCTTTATCATAAAACTGGAATGACTAGATTCTTTATTAGTACCTTGGTCTCGGTGACAGAGTCGTTGACATTAATAACGGGGAATAAGAGAGTCCCATTGGCCTGCATCCGGTACAGCCTCTCGACAGCAGTGGCGGTCGCCACGGAGACTCCGACGAGTCTCTCCTTCATCTTGTGGTACCTCTTCAGATCGGTCTCCAACCCATCCCTGATTATGGTCAGCACGATCTGCAACTCCGTATTATCAGTGGACGCCGGGTCGGGGAGATTCCCAGTGTTCTCGTAGGCCTCCTCCGCCTTGATGCCCTCATGGATGAGGAGGATGGCATCGCCCCCATCGCCGACGATGAGGTCAGGGCCACCGCCGGGGCCCCACTCGAGGGCCCGCTCGATGCACCACCAGTACTCCTGGGGCGTCTCGCCCTTCGGGGCAAAGACGGCAGCGGAGTCGCGGGCGATGACAGCCGCCGCGTGGTCCTGGGTGGAGAAGGTGTTGCACGAGCACCAGCGGGCCTCGGCGCCGAGGGCGGTGAGGGTCTCGATGAGGACGGCAGTCTGGATGGTCATGTGGACGGAGCCGGTGATCCTTGCGCCCTTGAGTGGTTGCGAGGGGCCAAACACCGAGCGGCAGGACATGAGGGCGGGCATTTGGACCTCCGCGAGCTGGATCTCGAGGCGGCCGAAGTCCGCTTGCGACATGTCCTTGACCTTGTACTCGCGGCCGCTGGCGGTTCTCTCCGCTGGCAACGCCATTCCTTTTTCCTTCTTCGGGTGTTTGGACTGAGATCCGAAACACAAACCCTGTGGGGGGAGAGAGACAGAGAGAGATGGTGGGAGGGATGGAGCGAAGGAAGGAGATGGTGTTGAGGAATTTAAGTACTTGAGCCGGCTGCCTCTCAATACATACATGTCTACATCATCAACGTTTTGAGCCGGTTAGTACATACACGTCCCCATCATCGAGGTTTTGAGCCAGTTAGTACATACACGTCCCCATCATCGAGGTTTTGAGCTAGTTGATATCAATGCTCGCAATAGACGAGACCGCTGACTGTAGCAAATCACTATAGCAAGTCACTGTAGCAAGTCACTGTAGCGTTACTGTAGCGTTAAGCTAGGAAAATCACTGTTCATTATCACTGTTCATACATGTCTACATACATACATCGAGGTTTTGAGCCGGTTAGTACATACACGTTCCCATCATCGAGGTTTTGAGCCGGTTAGTACATACACATCCCCATCATCGAGGTTTTGAGCTAGTTGATATCAATGCTCGCAAATGCACAGAGACCGATCGAAGCAAATCACTGTAGCAAGTCACTGTAGCATTACTGTAGCAAGTCACTGTAGCATTACTGTAGCGTTAAGCTAGGAAAATCACTGTTCATTATCACTATTCATACAATGCACATCCCCATCATCGAGGTTTTGAGCTGGTTAGTACATACACATCGCCGTCATCAAGGTTGCCTCTCAGTACATCCACATCCACATTAGCAAGGTTCCTCTTGAAGTGAAAGCTGTTGTTGGAAAAGGAATTGGAAATCAGAATTTGATATAATGAATTATTTGCTTCCCACAAAGTTTGAAAATGAGAGTACTAGCGTGCAAAGTGATCACCCGCCCCAACGCAAATATTGTAACTTCGAACCCACTTAGTCAATGATTTTCAATCATAAGATTAGAAAACTTCCACACTTACATATTAGCTCACACACTCACATATTTTCAATGTAAGACAATATATTTCTTAATTTATTTTATAAACAAACTATCAACAATTGCTCAATACTTTATGAAGAGAGAAATGGATGGCCATGATTTGGTGTTGGAAGTTGGTAGCTCTGGTGAAAAAGGGATAAGAGAGTTGCATAGAAGCCGGCCGCTGGATCTGGAGCACGCTGAAACCGTGGGCTGTGTGGAACAGATCAAGCCTTAGCTTTGATAGATGGGCTGGTTTTGTAGGCCCGGCCAGCATGAAAGCCTTTCTTCCTCCGCGTGCTTGTGGGTGTGCGCGCGCGCATGGCTGAAGACCCAATCATTCCAAATAAAATGCAGGTGAAAGTTTGAGAGTAGAATATCCATTTTGAATTTTCCTTTATGTAAGCTTGCAAGTTAAATGTGAATTAAATATTTAGTACCAATAGCTTCCGATATCGTGTCACTAGTTTTCCAAATCGGTCAAGCAACAACAGTCATGGGCTTGTCTCGAGACATCACCCGATTGACGAACGAAAAGTTTCCCCAGAGCAAGGCCCAGCTTCGAGGGACATCTTGGCCCATGAATGAATGTGCAGTATGAGAAGCCTCTTCACTAATTATAAACATGTCAATACATAAGCATTGGCCTCTCTCTCTCTCTCTCCGGCGCAATGGGATAATCACGACACACACGACGAATACGGCAAGCAAAGGGCCGCCGGTAGCCGGGATTGGAGAAGAAGGCGAAGGTTGTCTCTCTATAGAACCATATTCGAAGTATCGAGCGAAGGCTTTGCAAGGAAAAGAGAATTGAATTGTTGTGAATTACAAAAATCGTGCTTTTGGTCTCCGTTTTTATACTTGAAGTGTGCCATCTTTGTTCTATCTATTTTAATGAAACATCATTTTGATCACTATAGTATGAAATGTGGAAATAATTACTAAAAAGTCATAAAACTATTATATAGTTGCCAATTCAATCATAAACATTTCAATTTGATTAATTTAGGCCTAAATCTTTTGATGATTTACCAATTTAGTTCTTTCAGCCGATTTTGACTGGAAATCGCTATGTAGACAGTGACTGTCCTATATGACATGACCAGTATTGATACAAACAATTTTTGCAAATATTTACAAAAAAAAAAATTGATTTTTTCTTTTCTTTTGTCCCTATTATTTTTTCTTTTCTTTTCTTTGACCGAGGTCATTGGCCAAAGCTTAGGCAAAGGTCACGACACCCTCATTGACCACAGTGGGGGCACACGCCCCCTCCCCCCCCAAATCTAAGCTAGTCCGGTGTGTCGTGACGCTTGTACCTAGGCGAGGGTGGCCCTCACTAGATCGGGGCATGATGTTGGAGTTGAGTTGAGTTTTTGGGGATTGGTGTGACGTTTGGACTTGAGTTGTCAACAAAGCAATCAATGAGCACAATTTGCAATTGACAAGTAACCAATGCAAATTGGTATTATGTGACCCAATCATGTTATCAATGAAGAGTGGTTAACTAAGACAGTTATCGATATAAGATGATAAGTGGTCGATTGCGCATAAGTAGAGGAATGAAGATTGCAAAGGAATATTTGAATAAGAGCTAACTCAAAAGATATCTTAGAGAGCATAATTGCTTGTGGATAAGAATGTGTAGTTGAAGACAATCGGTATGAAGCCTAAAACAATTGGGCTGTGTTTGGTGATTAGGATAAAATTCATAATAAGATAAATATTATCATATCTTGCATTCGGTGCATGCTCAACACAGGATAAAATTGGATATAAAAGGGATATGAGCCGGATAAAATTATTCCACGAGAGAAGTGAAATAAAGGTGGATAAAATTTTTAATATTCATAAGAAGAAAGTTTTTTCTCAAATAACAAACTTCTTGTATAAAAAAATTTAAAATTATATTTCAACATAATTAATATTTGAATTCTAATATAAGAAATGCAAAATAATAAAAAATAACAATTTATTTTTTAATTTAATCTTATTTTTATTTATATATTTGAATTTAATTCTATCATATAATATAAATTCAATAAATATATATTTATTACATATTTTAAGTGTTTTAGTATTTTAGGTATATTAGTACAGTTTTTTCATTTAATAAAATTTTATTATAGAACGATGGAAGGGGAAGAAAGAAATAAAAGCATAAATTTATTTAAAAAGAGAGGAAAATAATTTTAAAAAGCAAATAAAAATAAAGTTGCTCACAAGAGATTTTTACTATTTCCGTTTGTAAAATTTGCAATTCATTTATAATGATATGATGTTTATAACAAACTATATATATATATATGATATGATGTTATTATATCCGACTTTATTATCGAAATCACCAAATAGTGGATAAAATATAACAAAATCCTTTGGATTTTATATTATATCATATTTAGTCATATTCTAGTTAGAAATCAAAACGACAAATGTAGCCTTAGAGTTTGCAAATCAAAAGAGAACCCGATGGTTATATTTTGTACAAGATTATGTAAGGCCAGAGTGAATCGGTTGTAAAGGATTTGTAATAAAAAAAAAAAACAATTGTGCAATTTCTCAAATTCAATTTATTTATCAATATGTCATCCTTCATTCTTTAGGTTTATCTTTAGTTTTATGTTAGTGATCCTTTACACAATTACTATGAATCAAAATAGAACCCAATTTATCTAAAAGACCAAAGATCCAATTTTTGGTGAAACATATTTCGTTGACAATCCAATTACGGCGAATCATAAGTACAAGAATTATAATGAATTTCAATCTTGAGTAAACGACTGAAAGTAAGCTTTTCCGCCGTGTCTTCGTCTTCGATATAATTTGATAATTTGCGATATTGGGTATCTTTCTCATTTTCCTTATGGGGGGAGAAAATCGAATGTCAGTTCTTGAGCTTTTCTAATTATGTGTGCAAATTTTCATTTTAAGCTATCTGAATTGAACATAACTTGATTAGCAATGATCGTTTACATCAATTTGCCTACTTATTTAAGAAAATCCAGGTTTACCCAAAAAAGTTTTTTCTTATTTAAAAAAGCACGGGTTTCCACCAGCATTCCAATTATACCCCCACATATTTTGTGTTTGAGCCATAAATTTTGCTTTTTAAATCTTGCTTCTGCATGTTGTGATTGGCTGATTGCTTGGGTGAGGAATATATAGACTAGAAGACAAATTGCGGAAGGCCCTTATGTTATCTATTAATGAGCCAAATGGTGCGCATCTCCCTCACAAAACTCCGGTTATTTTAAGAAAAATGAATTTTACTGAAATGTTTTAAAAAATCATTTTCTAATTGTATTTTACAAATAATACGAAAGTCGTTTTCTCATGTTTGTTAGAGGAAATGATGGAGCAAATGTTTCAGGAAAAAGTCTTGAGAACGACTCCCGGTCCTAAAGTTCGAGCGCCGGAAACGTGGGCAGAGATAGGCTCATTCATGGGGGTCTTGGGCCAGATTGCTCCTTGGTGCCCAAGCCTGCGTCCCCTAAGGCGGGCGTAGAACCCCGGGCAATCAATCTTGGGTACCCAATTCCTACGGGAACCCAATGGCCAAGCCCGTGACCGTAGTGGCCGGTCCCTCACACTTGTTGATATTTAAATATTCTAATACTTCCCTTTATGCATAGACTGGAATTTGGTGTAAGTTTAAAACGTGAAAATATGTAATTAGGGAGCCAAATATGGACTTGGAAAGATTTAAATTCAAGACTTTCTAGCTGTAATAGCATGTAAGATTTGAGGGATCATTGTCAACGAATCTAAAACTTTAAGCCATTAGATGAATGCACGGATAATATTAAAATGTTCTAACAATCCACAATAATATTAATAGCAGCATCATCCTGCTAGACTTAACATGCGGGCCAAGATCGCCAACTTCGGCCTCGAGAAGTTGGGCTGCAACGCTGTCACCATGCACTCATGGGCACCCAGGGCTCCATAGCCTCAGAGTATGTCGTATGGGGTCGTGTCCATGAGGATGGATGTGTTCTTGTTCAGGCTGGCCTTGGAAGAGAGGCGATGGAAGAGGAGGGGAGAGTGATGTAGGCTAGCGTGGTCGAGGCCTTTGGCAGAAGTAGCAACGAGAAGATCGGAAAGGCCGAGAGGGTGAGGGGATGGATGGACAAGGGCCTTTGGCAGAAGTAGCGGACTTCTTGTGCTCGGTGGAGACTGGAGAGCATTGCGATCTCGTGCTTGAATTGGGACCCGTCGAAGATGCCAAGCGTGGTGGACATAGTTTATGCCTTGTGCAGGAGCAATGGCATCTTCGATATCTCGGAAAATGTATATAGTCCAAGAGCTAAGTTGAATATGTACAAAAAATCCTAGTACTATATTGAAAAAATTAAAAATTCATAGATCAAATTGTATCATATTGTACATTGAGTTAAAATTTACGAATCATTTGTGTCATTATCCCATTATTAAACTTGAAGTGTGCCATCTTTCTTCTATGTACTTTGAATGAAAATGAGGGCTTGGGCAAAGGTCGTGATGCTCATGTTGTGTCTGGGTGTGGTTGTGCCACCCAAATCAAGCAAGGGCAATATCCTCGCCCAAATCGATGAGGGTTGCGGCACTCTCACCTAGGGTTGGTGACCTCCTCTGGCCATTATCGAGGTTGCAGATCGGCGGAGGGGAATAAGAAAGAAAATTGAAAAATGAAAAATATATAAATAAATAAATTATTAAAAAGTATTCACGTTAATGTTGATCATATTATGTAGGACCTCGCGGTCTATGTCGGTGATATTCAGCAAAAATTTGGTTGAAATGACTATATTAATAAATCGTCAAAAGATTTAGAACTAAATTGATCAAAATTAAAGTTTTAGAATTGAATTGGTATCTATACAATAGAATTATAACTTTTTTTGGTAATTTTCCAATAAAATAGAATCCCCATTTTTCACTCATGATAAATCGATTACCCATACTTGACCGAATGATTAATGATGTAGAAATACATATTTCATGACTAAATAGTAAAAAAAAAAAATGTCGAAGTACAAGAATTAAAATGAAATTTCAATCTTAATTAATGGACACGCTTGTCCGTCGTGTCTTTTGTCTTCGATAAAATCCTCCTTGGCAATTTGATAATTTTAGATATTGGGTTTTCCTTACATTTGGATAAAAATGATTGTTAGTTCTTGAGATTTTCTAATTATTTGTGCAAATTTTCATTGTAAGCTATATGAATTGAACATGACTCGATGAGTAATGTTCGAGAAAAGTACTAAAAAGTTTTAAACCTATTATATTAGTATCAATTTAGTCATACACATTTTCAATAAAACTAATGTAGTCTATCGACAGAAAAAAAAAAACTAATTTAATCATAAATCTTTTGCATTTATGCCAATTTAATCAATTCGATCAATTTTGCCGAAAATCAGTGATGTTGACACCAACCATCCTATGTGGTATGGTTGGCATTAGCATAAACTTTTTTTTTTAATTATTAATTTCTCAATATCATTTTCAATCTTTTTATTAATTTTTCCTCTCTTTTTCCCCCTTTTTTTTCATTCTTTTCTTTTTTTCTTTCCTCTCTCTCTGCGTAGCGTCTTTCGATGCGTTTCGGAACCGAATCGTCCGCAATGTCCGCTTTTTCTCTTATTATCCGAACCGGAAGGAGAACTGGTCCGAATGTCGGTCGGGTTTTGTTTCGGGCGGGTTTCTTCTTCTTTTTTAATTTTATATATTATCGTCCACTAATAATGGTGGTCGCCTTTCAGCTTTTAGAATCACGAGGCCGAGGGGAGTTTATTTTACTTTCTATTTTTGTTTATAGCTGGAAACCTTAAGTAATAAGATTTAGACGAGGCCTTACATTCTCTTATTTATACATACATACATAAATATGTATTTATTCTACTGGACTTCCATAATTCATCCACGGCCCACCGCTCTCCGAATGTACCCAACCATACTTAGCTAAATATCAAGAATCCTAAAACGGCGAAGTTGATCTAGTCGGCATGCTCTTTGCTAAGCTTGGTGAGCTTAGCGCCGAGCTTGCCGAGGTGAAGACTGGCCACCTTCTCGTCCAGGTGCTTGGGCAAGGCGTAGACCTTCTTCTCATACTTGCCCGTCTCCCTTTCCATCCAAAGCTCCAGCTGCGCCATTGCCTGGTTCGCGAAGGAGCAGGAGGACGTCACTGAGCAAGGGTGGCCGGTGGCGTGACCCAAGTTCACGAGGCGGCCCTCCGCCAGCACAATGACGCCCAGCTCGGTGTCAGGGAAGACCCACCTGTCCGTCTGGGGATTGAAGGTGATGCGCTTCACGCCCGGAAAGGTCTCGAGGCCGAGCATGTCGATCGCGTTATCGAAGGGACCGACGTTGCAGATGATGGCATTATTCTTCATCTTCCTCATGTGGTCGACCATTATGATGCCCTTGCTGCTGCCGGCGGTCACGACAAAGATGTCGGCCTCGGAGACAACATCCTCCAGGGTTTTGACCTGGATACCTTCTTGGACAGCTTGGAGAGCACAGATGGGATCGATCTCGGTCACAATGACACGAGCACCGGCCTCCTTGAGGGCAGCAGCGCGGTCCTTGCCGACGACTCCATATCCACAGACCACAGCAACTTTCCCGGCGATCTCGACGCCGGCAGCCATCAGTAGACCGTCAGGCCCAGAGGGGCGGCAACCGCACAAGTTCTGAAACTGTTTCATGCAAGAGCACTGTGTTCCAAGGGATTAAATGGAGCTACTCGTGACTCTACTCTCAATCATAAAACAGGAATGACTAGATTCTTTATTAGTACCTTAGTCTCGGTGACAGAGTCGTTGACATTAATAACGGGGAATAAGAGAGTCCCATTGGCCTGCATCCCGTACAACCTCTCGACAGCAGTGGCGGTCGCCTCGGAGACTCCCACGAGTCTCTCCTTCATCTTGTGGTACCTCTGCGGATCGGTCTCCAACCCGTCCCTGATTATGGTCAGCCGGATCTGCAACTCCGGGTTGTTGGTAGACGCCGGGTCGGGGATATTCCCGGTGCTCTCATAGACCTCCTCCGCCTTCACGCCCTCGTGGATGAGGAGGGTGGCATCGCCTCCGTCGTCAATGATGAGGTCGGGGACGCCGCCGGGGCCCCAGTCGAGGGCCCGCTCGATGCACCACCAGTAGTCCTGGGGCGTCTCACCCTTCCAGGCGAAGACGGCAGCGGAGTCGCGGGCGATGGCGGCCGCGGCGTGGTCCTGGGTGGAGAAGGCGTTGCGCGAGCAGCAGCGGACCTCAGCACCCAGAGCGGTGAGGCTCTCGATGAGGACGGCAGTCTGGATGGTCATGTGGACAGAGCCGGTGATCCTCGCGCCCTTGAGGGGCTGCGAGGGGCCGAACACGGAGCGGCAGGACATGAGGGCGGGCATTTGGTCCTCCGCGAGCTCGATCAGGAGGCGGCCGAAGTCGGCCTGCGACATGTCCTTGACCTTGTACTCGCGGCGGCTGGCGGCTCTCTCCACTGGCAACGCCATTTTTTGTGTCTTCTTCGGGTTTTTCGACGGAGGTCTGAAACAACAATCTGCAGCGAGAGAGAGAGAGAGAGCTAGCGAAGGAGACGATGGTAATGCAAGAGCATGGAGGGCGGTATAAATAGATGAGGGCGCTGTCATCTGAAACAACAAGCCCCTTCTGAAAATTACCCTGTTCCACTTTGAAAATTACGGGAATGCCACGCCCTGTCTCCACGATTTCGTCCCAGTCAAGTACCCCGCACCAATCGGGCTTGGGAGATTTCGTCCCGGTAAATTACGGGAATGCCAGGCGGGGTTGGGCGGGAATGCCAGGCGGGGGTGGGCCCGAAAGAAAATTACGGGAATGCCAGGCCGGGGTGGGCCCGAAAGAAAATTACGGGAATGCCAGGCGGGGGTGGGCGGGAATGCCAGGCAGGGGTGGCCAGAGAAAATTACGGGAATGTCAGGCGGGGGTGGGCGGGAATGCCAGGCGGGGGTGGGCCAGAAAGAAAATTACGGGAATGCCACGCTGGGGTGGTCAGAAAATCACGCGGGGGTCGGCCCCCTCTTTGGCGACGAATTACGCGAATGCCACCGCGTGATGTGTGCGCTCGCCGAGGGTAGAGATCCGTGTGACGACGGTTGTCCGAGAAAAGACCCCCAAAAAGATAATAATAATAAAATTGGACAGAGTAGACTGAGATGTAAAAAATAAAAAGAAAAATAAATTGTTGCGACTAGACTACGCAAAATCCGATTTGTACTTGAAAACTCAATTGATTTTCATATGCCTGGACGAGTTAATGCAAATTGGTTTACCAAAAAGTTCTAAACTTATTATAATTATGTCAATTCAGTCTTAAATTTTTATTTTATTAATTAAGTCGTGAACATTTTGTATTTGTACAAATTCAATCAATGTATCCATTTTTGGATCATAAATCACCGATATGAATGCCAGCCATCCTATGTGCCTCAATCGATGCTTGGTAATGGTAAAATGATTTGTGTAAATCCTATGTGACACTCATTGAGCACCTAATAATTTTTAAAAATTAATGGTGTGATTGTTTTGCATAAAATTTCAAGATAAAGGATAATACTTTTCAGTGAAAGCATTTTCAAAGAAAATAGTTACATTTCATTCGTTTGGTAATTTGGAATTTAGCAGAGAGAGAGAGAGAGAGAGAGAGAGTGTGCTCTCCACAATTTTTGAGATGATGATTGAGACTACAATCCCCAGTCTCAATACCTTTCCCAGGGATCTTCTATTGCTTTTCTTTAAAAGATGAGCAGAGAGAACAACCACCCGGATAAAGTCCACATAGTGCTTCACACGATCACTAGTAGTTCCATATGCAGAATAAAGCAATTTATCATATTAAAAGAAAATAGATTGTTCCCGGCTGAGTGAAGCCTATTTGACCTAACAGGGATAAAACCAATCCTTTCAATGTTGTTATTTAAGTGCGCGATTGCTATTGGCTTTGCGCTGACCCTCTGATCAAATTGTATACCAGATGTGCTCGAGATGATCAAATCGATATCTTTCCCTCGGGCATCAGTCTTCCTTGGCTTGGCTTGCTTGGCACGCACATTTGGTAGTGAAAGCGTAGGCTTTCTTTGATGTGTTTCAGAACTAAATCGTCCACAATGTCCAATTTTTCTCTTATTATTTGAACCGGAAGGAAACCTAATTCAAATATCATATCGGGTTTTGTTCAGGTGGGGGTCGGGTTTTCCCTTTTTTTCTTTTTAGTAATTGTCCGCTAATAATAATCGATGCCTTTCAGCTTTGATAGTCGCTGAGGTCAAGGAGAGTTTATATGATCAAGTCTACTAATATAAATAAAGAATATGTGAGAAGGGGGTGAAGTTATTATTTTATTTGATAGCTGTTGGGAATGACTGATCCCCGAAATACTGGATACGACACTAAATCGAATCCCTAAATCAATGCGGAAGACGAAGCCCGGAAAACACGTATCACCGATCGTAAAGCACACCACGGAGTCGAGCGTACCTTGTTAACCACAGATTAAACACCGTCGTCAATGGAGGAAGAGAATCCGGTCGATGAAGCCTTGAAGGAAGAAAGTGGAAGCCGTATGCCTCTTTTGTTTCGGGAGAGAAAACGCGGGAGAGAAGCGTACGTTGATTGTGCCAAAGGGTGCGTCTCTCTTTCTCTCTCTCCTCCCTTTTATACCTTCCCCATCCACGGGCCCTATTCCCGTGGGCCGGGCTTTTGGGCCCAACTTGGGCGGACGGGCCAACTCGGGCCCATCTCATAAATCCATCATCTCCCACTCGCACATGGTGGTACAAAACCAACATGGGCGGACAGGCCCTACTCGGCCTCATCGAGAAAAATCCATCATAGATTTTCTCTTAACATGGTGGACCGAACATAATCCTCTTTTCCTCTCTTCAACATTCATACCGGTGAATAATCCGTGCGACCAGCATACTTTGAGAGCTCGTTGCCATACATCTGTTAGGAATATATAGCAGCTCATAATGGGCATCACACTCCGAGTAGATTTAGTATGCAAGTACCCTAGATCGATTGATCACATTTATATCTCTCTTGATCTCTTTCAAACAATGATATATATATTGTATTCACAATTATGATTATCACAAAGACAGTCATAATTGGTTAACCGGTGAATACAAAACTACAATGTGATTCTCCAAAATCGGTCTTCCTCTTTCCTTCAAACTCTCAACTTCGGTTCAGCTTGCTTTTCTAGAAATGTCCCATTAGATCGAATCAAACTCATGACCATTGGCAACATCCTAAGATAGCAAACACTAAATAGAAATCTTGAGAATAAGTAAGAGTCATGAGGGGACTAAAAATTGAGGAACTCTTTTCCTCAAGAGTCACACGACATAAAAAAGAAGAAGTTGAGATCAAACTTTTGCCACTCTTATTGGTCGTCTCATGCATACGTAGTATGAAATACGTATTACGGTATCAACTCCTTTCCCATGGAGCGTATGTCTACACTTTCAATACCGTACAGATGATAGTTCGACATACCCAATGTCTAATTTGAGTTCACGTATCTACTCATTCACAAAATTCATCGAACTCACATCCGGCATCTTAGACGAGATAAAGTAAAATATGTGGGGTATTTTACTTTCGGATATCACAAGTATTATGTCCTCATCTTAACACTTAGTTAAGGCGACATGTGTATTTTAAGCTTGAGCTCTCGATTATCACCTAGATAATAAGCTTAAATACTGTCTCATCTCTATTTATCACATAGTAAATAGAGGCGATTACCCGTGTGAGTGGGCTAATCTTATATCCGTCCGACATACTCCTCAACTTAAAGTAATGCACCGAGCATTAAGATGCATAAAGATCATACAAAGATTCATAGACATTAATGATGAAAACACAAATTCATCAAATGTGAACTCTTAGGGAAATTACAATATTCAGTACATCATCCTCTACGCAACCTAGAGATTTCACATGGCCACAAAACACATCTCTAGGTATTGGCTTTGTCATAGGATCTCGCTACCATTCTATGCGTAGTATGTACTCTAAGTTCACATCTTTTCGTGCAATCATATCCATGACAAAATTATACTTGGTATCTATATGTTTGGTCTTGCCATGATATTTTGGATTTTTGGTGTACGCTTTTGCTGCTTGGCTATCATAATTAACCAACAATTAATCCGCAGCACTTCCAATAACACCTAAATGATCCAAAAATCTCTTAAGCCAAACATCTTCTTATACTGCGTTGCCGATAATGCCACGAACTCAATTCCCATCGTGGACAAGGCTATACACTTTTGTTTCTTACTGCTCCAACACATGGTGCCATTATTCGGTAAGAGAACAAACCTAGAGGTAAATTTCCTTTTATTTAAATCTCCTCCCAATCAACATCGAATAGCCTTAGAGTCGCAGATCCTTTCCATAATAACTCAACATATAATCAGCAGTCCACTTTAGATACCTCAAGTATTCACTTAACGGCTTTCCAACGTGCTTGACCTGGATTGGATTAGTATCTACTCACCATTCCAACTGCAAAACATATGTTAGGTCTTGTACACATCATAGCGTACAACAAGCTTCTAACAAGACTAGCATAAGGAACATGTTTCATTTGTTCCTTCTCTTGTGGAGTCCTTGGACACAGTCTATGGCTCAATCCTTCACCTTTTGCAATAGAAGCGTCAATGGGTTTACAATCCCATATCATTCAATTCAAAATTTTGGAAGACAACCAACTTTTGACAGTATTGACTAGCTCCATATTGCTTCCGGCAATTAGTATATCATCAACATATAATGATATGATCACAAATTGATCCTTGGATCTTTTTTGATATATACACAATGATCCTCATCTATCATTGTAAAGTCATATGCCATTATAGCATTATGAAAACGTATATATCATTGTCTTGACGACGCTTAAGGCCATATATTGACCCCCCAAAGTCGACATACCTTTTCTTCTTGGCCTTTCACTATGAAACCAACAGTTGTTCCATATATATTTCATCCTCTAATTCTCCATTGAGGCAAGCAGTCTTTACATCCATTTGATGTAACTCAAGATCCGACTAGCCACTATTGCCGAATAATGCGAATTGAGGTAAATCTCACTACAGAGAAAACGTATCTTCATAATCAATTCCTTCCCGTTGATTATACCCTTCGCCACAAGGCGAGCCTTATGCCTTTCTATCGAGTCATTAGCCTTTCGCTTTATTTTGAGAACCCATTTATTCCCAATAGCTGCGTCCTTTTGCGATCAACCAATTCCCAGACTTGGTTTGATTTCATTGACTCCATTTCCTCTTCCATTGCATTAATCCATTTTTCCTTACTATGGCAATTCAGAGCCTCATTAATATTTCTTGGCTCATCCTCATCTTGTGGAGCAACCATAAAAGTTTCCCCTTCAATGTCAAAACGTCGACGGGGAATACTTTGGCGACTTGTTCGCCATATGGGAGATTGTACACTTAGCACATCATTCCCCATTATGCTCCCACTGATTAGATAATGACGATATCATCTCATCATGTGGTTGTAATTGAGAATGAGTTGAATTCAATTCATCACATCTCATATTACTCCCACTTGGATGAACTCAACCAATATCATTATCTAGATCCAAGGTTTCAAATAGGGAGTGATCTTCTCCTATTTCGCCCTTCTTAGGAAAATTCATCCACTAAGAATGTGACATCCCGTGATTCAAATTCAGTTATTCTCCCACTTTCCTGCTCATCTATGAACACATACCCTTTCGAGTGTTCGGAGTATCTCATTAAAATACTCTACTTTTATCTGGGACTCAATTTCCCAAACTTGTGAGAGGACATATGAGTATAGGCAGCATAACCCCATGGCTTAAGTAAACTTAAGTTCGGTTTCTACCTATCCATAACTCATATGGAGTGGAACTAACTGATTTGGAAGGCACCCGGTTAAGTATTTAGGCAGCAGTTAACAACGTATCACTCCATAAAAGTGATATGTAAGTTAGCATACGCCATCATGGACCTAACCATTTCAAAAGTAGGGTTGTTTCTTCTCTCTCGCAACACCATTTTGTTGAGGAGTATATGGAATAGACAACTGTATTTCTATTCCTTTTCACCACATAATTTTCTGAACTCATCAGATAAATATTATCGACCTCGATTGGATCTCAATACTTTTATTTTCTTGTCTAATTGATTTTCTACCAAGTTCATAAACCTTTTGAAAACAACTTATGCTTCAGATTTATGAGAAATCAAATAGACACCTCCGAATCGAGTATAATCATCTATTAAGAGTGATGAAATAAACAGCCCCTTGCCTTCCTTTCACATTCATTGAACCACAGACGTTCAAATGGATTAAATGCCGAGGAAATTCAGCTCTTTTACCTTTTCCAAATGGTCTCCTTGTCATTTTCCCTTCTAGACAATGCTTACATATGGGCAAATCGACTTTTTCAATGTTGCCCAACAAGCCCTCTTTTGGCTAGTCTGTTCATATGTTGTTGGCCCATATGACCAAGTCTAGCATGCCATCATATTCACATCATTATCATATAAGATAGAAGACGTGAAACAAGGGGATAACATATTGACATCATCACAAGTCAACATTTAGTACAATAAAACCATCTAGAAAGTGACCACAACCATAGCAGTTTGTATCTAAACACAAATCTACACATTTATTATGGAAGTTCATACCAAAACCAAGCTTAACCAACATCAAAACAGACAATTAAATTTCGACGAATCTCCGAGAGCATTTAGAACATCATGTAGGAACAAGTTGCGTCCACACACATGTTTAGTTGGCAGGTGCCAATCATTTTAACTTCAGCTCGGAGTTGTTTTCCACATAGATCCACTCGGTTCAGTTGGTATTCGTCGGAATTCCACGAAGAATCCTTTATCCTTCGCTACATCGTGTGCTGCTCCCGAATCTACAAATCCACAAAGGATTGGATTCAGCCAATAATTCAGAACTTGACACATAAGCAAAGTTCTCAAATGTACAAGAGGTGTATGCCTTCTTTGGCTCACGTCGCAAGTATAGTGACCTTTCTTGTCACAGTTGTAACATTTCACCATTGACATTTTCTTAACTTGAGGACGTTTTCCTCTCTTGTGTTGGTTAACTCTTGATTTCTTGCAATAAGGACTTGATCCTTTGCATTCCCACATATTGAACGAATCAATACGCTTGCGCTTAGAGCTCAAAACCCTTTATGAGCTAGAACCAGCATTGCAAATATCTATTCTCAGCTCACATGCCGTTAAGCGGTCCTCTACCAGCTCAAGGTGGCGCACAAAGCATCCTCAAGATCTTCCATAATATGGTCAAGAGCTTCTAGTGCTTCTTGCTTTTCCAGACATATTGAATCTTCATATTCAATATTTCACAATAGTTGCCGTTCATATCAAAGCAATCACGTTCTTAAATGCTGAAACTATCGGTCCAACACATCGACATACATGCACGAATAATTAATGCCTATCATTTATGCATTCCTATTTACATAGACCCATCATATTAATGAATAATTTCAAGTAAGGCTTCGTAATCAAAAGGTCACTATGTTTCCAATCATCCTCCAAAAATCCTAACTTAAAATTATCATTAATATGATTGTCATATGCAAAATCAATTCTATGAAGTCACAAAAACTTCTATAACTACCCACAGCTAACTACCCACAAAGAATCAAGAAGAATAAAGCAAATATTATCTAACATCCAATAGAATAATGAGCTTTCACATAATACAACTATACATTACACTAAGCAATATATACAAAGAAAAATATCAACATGGAAAGAGATATTTACATCTTTAAAAAAATCTCACAATTAATCTAAGAAATAATTAGGAAATGTCCCTTCTAATCTATCACCAAAACATCGAGAAAACCGAAGGTACATTTGCCAACCATGGAAAAACTTTTGAGAGCTCTCATGTCGCCACCAAGGCGCATTCACTCGCGCCACGTAGCGCACAATCTAAGGGTTGAAGTTTTGGCCAACTCAATCCTATAGTACTCTCTTACAAAAAGCTTCCACCAGCCTCCTATAACCTAGGGACCACGTTGACCTCCCATAGCCGATCTAACACTGCTTTCCATTCAGGTGGAAGAGTGTTCAACAAAGCCGGCACCTTCTCAAAATCCGGCATAAGATAACCATTATTGATGATTTCGTATCATCGATTGACTTGACCATATGTGATACTAAATCACCATCAAGCCACCAAAATCAGCTAACTCTTTTCATTAGCCTTTTTAGTCTAGCTCTTCATTCATCCGTTCTCTGGATTGTATCCGTGCATTACGCATCATAGTTTCGCAACAAATGCGTAACTAAAATGGATCACTTATAATCCATAATAAACAAAATGGAAAAATACATAAATTTCCATGATTCATGCAACAAATGCAGAATTAAAATGGATGACCTACAACCCACACAGACATAATTGAAAAAAGAAACAAATTCCTTTTTTTTTTTTTTTTTTGGTGGTCAATAGTCAACGGCCAAGTCAACGGTCAACGGTCAAAGTCACGGTCAACGGTCAGTCAACGGTCAAGTCAACGGTCAACGGTCGTCGCCGGTCAACGCTCGTCGGTCGTCGGACCGGCCGGACCGGACGGATCGGTCGGACCGGTTGGACCGTTCGGGCGGACCGGCCGCACGTGCCGCGCGCGTGCGCGGGATGACGTCACGCAGACGTCAGCGACATGTGCCACGCGCGTGCCATCGTCAGCGGGTCGGGTCGGGTCGGGTCGCCGCCCGCCAACCGACGTCATCGCTGACGTCATTGATGACGTCAGCCCAGGTTGTTATCGATCGTTGGGTGACGCATCTTGGCGTCGCACGCGTCGGTCCGTGGACCGGCAAGCGTCCGGGTTCGCTCGCCGGCGGCGAAGGGCGCGCCCGGTTCGCCACCGGCGTGTGCCACGCGCGCCTGGGCGAACCAGCGCCTCGGTGCGTCGCACCCACGCGCGCCGCCTTCCGGCCGCGCGTGTGGGCGCGTGCGGCGTCGCCGCGGCGCTCGACATACCGCTGACTCGTCTCGACGCCCCCTTTCTCCCCGTGCCATCGAGATTTTGATTTTGACATACGAAAACATGTAAAAATGGCCGAAGAGCGCTCGGGTGTCGGGATTTTCGCCCGATCCGTACGGCCGAAGATTTTTTCGCGATAAATCAATCAAAAACATCAAATTGATCGGGAAAACGTGAACTAGGCTCGATACAAATGTTGGGAATGACTCGATCTCGAAATACCGGATACGACACTAAATCGAATCCCTAAATCAATGCGGAAGACGAAGCCCGGGAAAACACGTATCACCGATCGTAAAGCACACCACGGAGTCGAGCGTACCTTGTTAACCACGAGATTAAACACCGTCGTCAATGGAGGAAGAGAATCCGTCGATGAAGCCTTGAAGGGAAGAAAGTGGAAGCCGTATGCCTACTGTTCTTCGGGAGAGAAAACGCGCGGGAGAGAAGCGTACGTTGATTGTGCCAAAGGGTGCGTCTCTCTTTCTCTCTCTCCTCCCTTTTATACCTTCCCCCATCCACGGGCCCTATTCCCGTGGGCCGGGCTTTTTGGGCCCAACTTGGGCGGACGGGCCAACTCAGGCCCATCTCATAAATCCATCAATAGCAAAAACAAAGCAATATAGATAAGTTCCAAATATCAGGTTAGGTCGGGTAAAGCACAGCCACTTTTTTTCACGTAGGTTCAAGTATCGTGAATACCCAATCTAACCCATTCACACCCCCTTACTTTTCTAATAAGATTCCAAAGTCGGTGATCCTCACACCCTTGAGGGGCTGCAAAGGGCCGAACTCCGATTGGCAAGACATGAGGGCTGCCATTTGGACCTTCGTGAACTTGATCTCAAGGCACATGATGCTAATTACTAATCAACATAAGATTCACTTGTAACAAGATGACCACCTGACAATCACGCTCAGCGAAGACTTTCTTTCCAAAAGGAGACAAAATTGTAAACAATAAAAAAGCAAAATCTGGAATTCCAGGATTTCATCACATGGTGGAATTTGGGATGTGAAGATTTGCAGTTGTGAATGAGGAACGCTTAAATTGGAATTTGGCTTGTGAAGTCTCATTTCCAGGCCATACCTAGCCACGACAGGGTTGAGCCTCACTGGCCCTCGCCCTCGCCGATCACCAAGGTCCCGTGATTAGCTAGATGAAGAGGGGAACAAAAAAATAATTCAAAAAAAATTAAAAGATTAAAAAAATTATTTATATCAGCGCTGATTGTGTCGTGTAAGATCATCGGCGTCCATATCAATGTTTTACAGTCCAAAGATGGCCAAATTGACTGAATTTACACAAATTCAAAATGTTCAAGACTCAATTGATAAAAAAAAAAAACTAGTCATTAATTAACACAATTATAATAAGTTTATAATATTTTGATAAAAATAAAAATTGCATCAACTCGTCCAAGCATATTGAAATCACAGCCTGGTCACGACAATTTCTTTTTCTTTTCACTTTTTTTACGTAGCAATCTACTCTACTCAAAGTGGGCCCGAGTGATACTATATTTGGCACATGAATGCCCACCAAAGCGAATGCCCGCGGTCCAAGCGCATGCCGGCCAATGCTCGACCCGTCAAAGCGAAGGTGCGCCCGATCGAATGCTCACACGATCAGTCGAGCGTGCCCATCAATGCGAATGCCCCTCAATGTACGCGCAGCGGTGTTTCCTTAAGCAATTTGGCATTGGGGCCGGCGGCGTTCTCATCTAATTTATTGTTACTTTCAGCTTTTTCATCATTTTTCATCTCATTTTTTTTTTCATTTTCAGCTTTTTCATCTAATTTTGTTCTGCCACTTTCAGCTTTTTCGTCTCATGAGTCTTTGTTCATTTTGCATCTCATTTTTCCGTTTTTTTTTTCCCTTTTCATGTCAATTTTCCTTGTCACTGCCAGCTATAGTGTTCATATGTTCAGCCAAACATCTCACTTTGATGTGTCGATACAGTATCTTTAATGAATTACTTCCTCTGTAAAATTGTTAATGGTTACAAAAATTTTCCATAATACAACAAAATCTCAAAATGAGAGCACCGCATAACAATTCTATACTTCTCCAATAAATTCTTCACAAGGGCACAAACTTAATGATTGCGCACCCTCGCGTGGATACTATAAGTCCCAGCGCACTTAACCCATGATTTTCAATTATAAGGTCAGAAAACTTTCGCACATATTGCCCCACATATGGACATCTTTTTTACCTGAGCGCCAACATTTGGACCTCTGTGAGCTCAATCTCGAGGCGGCCAAAGTCGGCCTGCGACATGTCCTTGATCTTTCACGGCAGCCGGTGGTTCTCTCCACTGGCAAAGACATGAGGGTGGGCATTTTGACCTCCGCGAGCTTGATCTCGAAGCGGCCGAAGTCGGCCTGTGACAGGTCCTTGACCTTGTACTCACGGGGGCTGGTGGTTATCTCCACTGGCAACGCCATTCTTTTTTCCTTCGTTGGGTGTTTTAGTCTGAGAGAGAGAGAGAGAGAGAGAGCGCTAAGGAAGGAGGAGGCGTTTAGGGATACAAATACGCAAGTTGCTTGGCTGAGCTGGTGAGCCGGGGGTGCGAACTGCTAGCGCAATAAACGGAACAGATGTCCACTTCAACAAAAGTAAGGAGAGGGTGTTAATTCAATTTGTGTGGAGAGTAATTTAATTCGTGTTGAAGGCCGTACCTACCCTCCCCAAACTCGGCCGGGGGCCCACAGCCGGTGGGACTACAAAGGTACTTGCCTGCAGTCAGCGATGGCCTCGCTAGTTCGGGCGAGGTTATCGCGGCCAACAAGGTTGCCGGTGACCCTTGCCAGCGAAGCAAAGAAAAATAAGAGATAAGAAATTAAGAATAATAAAAATCCACATAAGACTTCTGTTTATTTTTAAAATATGATGTTGAAATGGAAATTTGAGTAGTTTATTAAGAGAGAGATGGATGGTCAGGATTTGATTTTGGAAGTTGGTATGTCCGGCGAAAAAGCGAGAAGACAGAAGCCTAGATGCTTTCCACGTGTCCCCTTCCTTGTGGTTAGACAGCGCGCCCCGACTTTCCTTCCCGCTCTCTTTATTTTCTCTCCGTTCTTCCCCCCGCTTGCGTACGCCGCAAGCCCCAGGCGCCTGCACAACAGGTGTCGAGCGGGCGAGTGAGCTGTCTTAATGCGCCACGTCGGTTACGGAAGCGTGACCGGATTGGCCAGGCGGATGCTGGAACTGGAGCACGCAGAAACTGCGGGCTGTGTAGAGCAAATCAAGCCTCAGCTTTGATAGATAGGCTGGATCTGTAGGGCCGGCCAGCATGAAAGGAATTTGAAAGCCCTTTCTCCCTCTGCGTGCTCGTGTGTGTGCATGGCCGAAGACGCAATCATCCTAATGAAATGCAACTGGGTGAAATTTAAGAGTAAAATATCCATTTTGAATTTTGTTTTATGTAAAATTGCGAGTTAAATGTGAATTACTAACTCAGCACTAGACCTATCAAAATGGGTTGTAAATCCATTTCTTAACTCATATTTGATGAGTTATGTTATTATGTAAATTAGTTATATTCTGTAAATGGGTTATAATGAGTTTAAAATGGTAAAACACAAAATAATATGGATGTCAAATGAATTCACAACTTACTTAAATTTAACTCATTTTTATGACTCTCTCTCGCCCTTACTCAATCTCATGCTCGTTCGTTCCTTCCTCTTATCTCAATTTAGTTTATGAGCTTTGCTAGATTGAGATGAATATATAAGTATTTTAGTAATATTTGTTGGGTTGGCAGGGTATGAGTTGGATTAGATATGAGTACTAAATTTGTGTTGTATGTAAATGGGTCAATTTGGATTGGATCATTTTTCACTCAAACCACTTATTTAATAGGTCTACTTAGCACTCATAACTTCTTATATTGTCTTCCGATTAAGTAAGAGTCACGGACTTGTCCCAAGACATCTCTAGACTGACAGACCAAAAGTTTTGCTAGAGCAACGCCCGGCTTCGGTATAGATCTGGGCCCATGAATGAATGTGCGATTGAGAAACCTCTTCCTATCTCGCCAAGATTGAATTCCATCTTCTTCGATAATTCTTCAAGAAAGTTATGCTAATCCCGTAGCAAAAGCAACGGTCTCTCCTCCCCCACCCCCCTCCCCCGGGCAAAAAATTAAATCTGGGCAAAGGCAAGGCATTGTGGCTCTCGTGTTTGAACAAGGGTGGCCCTTGCTAGATTTGAGCATGACGAAGGAGTTGAGTTTTTCGGTATTGGTGTGACATTAGACTTGAGTTGTCGACAGAGCAATTAACGAGCATAATCACGAATAGATTAATAAATGCAAATCAGTGTTATGTGACAGAATGATGTTATTAATGAAGAGTGGCTAACTAAGATAGTTATCAATATAAGATGGATGAGTGGTTGATTGCACTTTAGCAAAGTAACGAAGACCGCAAAGGAATACTTGAATAAGAGCGAACTCGAAAGATACCTCGGAGAGCCTAACCACTTGCGGATAAGAACATGCAGTTGAAGACAATTAGAGATTGTAATTTGAAAAATAACAGCATGTCGACAGTCATATTTTGTACGAGGCTATATAAATCAGAGTGAATCAGTTGTAAATGATCCGTAATATAAAAAAGGAAAAAAATCCAGTCTGAATCACCACGGAACCGATTCATCTAAAAAACCAAAGATCCATACTTTAGTGAGAGGGATTTCGGGTCCGTTTGAGAACCACTTCTCCCAAAGCCCTTTGGAGACCTAAAGATACTTGGGCAAATTCTAGCCCGTTTGGCAAAAAATTTTGAACCCACATTCTCCGAATGCCAGCCTTGTGAAGGCTTTCGGCATTTTCCGTATGCCACGCCTGCACTGTTCACAATTTTTTTTTTTCCGAAATTATCCTCACGAATTTTTTGATTTTCCAAGTGCGTGCCCTTGTCGAGCACTGTTCATCTTCTCCGGGCGTAGAGAGACGCCGCGACCTAGGCGATCTTCATCGGAGGTCGGGCGACCTCCGCACGGAGCTCGCCGGGGCCGCGCAACCCCCGAGATCTAGTGCTTGGAGGAGGCTCAAGCGGCGACCGGATCCGGGTCGCGCCGCCGCCCCGGATGGGTTGCGGCGGTGCCGTGCGACCTCCTGCGACCTCGCGCCGCCCAGATCCGGGGGCGACGAGGTCGCGCGACCCCACCACGACCCAGATCTCGGGGCGGCGAGGTCCTCCGGCGACTTCGATGCCGGATCAAGGTCGCCGGAGGTCGAGGCGGCGTCGCACGACCTCGCCGCCCCAAATCCGGGTCGCCCGAGGTCGAGGCGGCGTCGCGCGACCTCGCCGCCCCTGATCCGGGTCGTCGGAGGTCGCGACGGCGCCGTGCGACCTCCCCGCCTCGATCCGGGTCGCCGGAGGTCGTCGGAGGTCGCCGGAGGTTGCCTGAGGTCGCCGACGGTCGTTGCCCTTGCCGGTCAATTTTTAAAAAATTTTCTTTTGTCAAATTTTTTTTTTATCACAAAAGTCCTTTGTAAATGCAATTCCCCAAACACTATTTTATTCAAAGTACTTCACAAAGAGGCTTTCAAAAAGAGGCTTTCAAAGTACAATTTACCAAACAAGTTGCATTTTGAAAAACACCTTTAACTCAAGGTTTTTGCATTTTCCCAAGAACTTTCCTCAAAAATAGTTTCCAAATGCACCCTTCGTCAATGAACCAACTTTGGCGAATAAGAAGTACAAGAATTAAAATGAATTTCAATCTCAAGTAAAGGATCGAAAGTAAGTTTTTCCGTAGCGTTTTTGTCTTCGATGAATTCTCTGTGATAATCTGATAATTTGCGATATTGGGCGTCTTTCCGATTTGCCTTACACGGGGAGAAAATCGTTGTCAGTTCTTGAGCTTTTTTAATTATTTGTGCAAATTTTCATTTTAAGCTCTATAAACTGAACACGACTCGACTAGTAATGATTGTTCACATAGTTGCCTACTTATATAGGCAAACCTAGTTCGACCAAAAAAAAATATATAGGCAAATCTAGGTTTTTTTACCCAAAAAAGATACTTTTTTTTAGATAAAAAAAAAAAAAAAAAAAGCAAGTCCATATGGGTTTTCTACAACTTTCCTGTCATGCCCCACATATTTTATGTTTTAGCTATGAATTTTGCTTTTTAAATCTTCCTTATGCGTGTCGTGATAGACCGATTGCTTGGGCACGAATTACTCTTCCACTTGTATTTTTCTTGGTCTTATTATCGCGATGCACGTATGATTATGAATTTATGATGATCATATTATACTTTTTTTTTTATTGTCTAGACTTTCATATTATTTGTATGATACAGTTTCAAAATAAGTTATTTTTAACATTTCAATAGAATTCATTTTCCATTAATAATAAGAGTTTTGTGACACCATTTGACTCATTAACCAATATTAATTAATTAAAGTCGATTGTGTGAGAAATATATCAACTAGGAGGTAATTTTATATCAGATAGTGATCACTAAATGTGACAATGCTATGAAGATTGGCTCATCTATCGTTCTAGTAATTTCGACGGTACCATCTTGAGTCGAATGAATAAGCTTTGTGAGCTCAAGAGGTATCAATGGTTCGGATCAGAGTTTCACTAAACCCAGCTCGAAACATGGAGGGAATACTTTCGCTGTGACCTGGCCTTGCGTGCAATTCAAACTGACAACACAGTTCTGGTCGGGTTCTTTCTTGCTTTTTTCTAAGTATTCACATTATTACAAGCTAATACCCTAATTCGAGCTTCCATTATATTCAGTAATAGCTCTTTCCAAGCAAGAGAAGTGCGGTCAAACGGTTCTTTTCTTTTCTTCTTTTCCTTCCAGAATCACAGAAAATACTGCACATTCAAGCTAATACTACTCAACATAAGGTTCGCTTGTAATAAGATGACCACCAGACAAGCACACTCAGCAAAGACTTTCTTTCCAAAAGGAGACAATTTTAAAAAAAAAATGGAATTCCAGGACTTCATCATATGGTGGAATTTGGGATGTGAAGATTTGCAGTTGTGAATGAGGAACGCTTAAATTGGCATTATCCATGTCAGGAGCTTCCATGCACTTACACCTGCAAGATCATTCATCTCAGATTGAAAGCAAAGTCCACTACAACGGCTCTCGTGTTCATTCTATTGAGGATTCTTCTGAGCACGCCACTTCAACTCTTGGTATGGAGAGCAAAGATTCCGTTTTGCTTGCTTTCTGAGTTGCCGAGACAGGAATTGCAAATGTCTCATACTTCTTCCAAGACCTCCTGCACGGTCGTTTGTTCCACAACTCCAGCGCACAATCAGGTAATGCCATCTTAGCATACTTGTGCAGCTTCTATCCATCTCTGAATAATTCACCAGTTGGTCTTCTCCCGAGCAAAAGTATTCCTTAGCTGTACACGTCTCTGAGACTAGATAGCTTGGCTCCCACGCCCGCCATTCCGATTAAACATAAATACTATCGCCCCTCTGTGTCAAAATACCACTAGAAGCAAATTCATGATGAGTCGTACCTGGAGCTGCGTATCCTGTGGTACACTTGACAGCGAGCAAGATAAATTGATTCACATGATCTTTACAGAACCTTGACACCAGCCTTGCCAAACCAGAATCACTCACATGAGTAGTCATTTCATTATCAAGAAGAACATTGCTTGGCTCCCAGTCACAGCGGATTATCATTCAAACTGTGGAAAAACTGTTCGCCCCCACGTTGAAAAGTAATTTAGATAAATGTAGAGACATTCTCACTCTAAGCATATCAACATTGGGTGTACTGGCTGCGAACATGAACACTGGATAGCTCTCAACAGGATTTTCACCTATCGGATGGGTAAATTTACAGAGAGGAACAAGAAGAGAGTAATCAACCACGCACAGAAATAAGTAGTATAATTTAGACATTTCTGGTAAAGGCCACTGACATATAAAAGTAAGCAATGTTACAAGACCTACAAGTAGGAAATGAAGAAGACAACAATACATAAAATGCGAAGTTCTCTGTGCATGTGAGATTACAGTACAAAGATTACTGTGCATGAGAGAACTTGCTATTAGGTTCCATCTCTCCATGCAGCTACCAACTATCTATAACATAAGCAAGGAGTGAGTCTTCAAGAAGATAGTTGTCTAATATTCTGGTCTGGTCCTTAGTCAATTTAGAAAGGTTAAAAAAAAAAAGAAAAAGAAACTCTGAACATGCACCAAGGACTACTAACAGAAACAGAGCACACCCAGAAACACCATTGGTTTTCAGGATAAAAAAACCACTATAACGAGTGAAATTATGTACTTATGACAAGCACATCTGTACATGCTGAACTATTAACTCTGCATAACTTCTTGAAAACAAGGCCTCTCTCCTATGACTCCGCAGAACTTCTTGAAAACACCAGATACGATTGACATCAAAAAAGGTTCTGTTTTCCAAATTGCTGCCCTACATGATCTAGTAGTATTGCGCTACTTATTAGAGGGCACAGAGGCTCAAAACTGCTCTACATGTGCGAGCAAATAAACACATAAACGTACACGCATGAAGAATCCGACCTCAAAATAAAATAACACCAGTTAGCTCACATCGAAACAATTAAAGAACTAGTAAACACCAAGTACAGACACGTTTCCCTGGGCAAGAACTCAAGCATCTGCACGACACAATTCCACCGTATGTGTACCCCCGAATTTGTCATGTAAAAATACAAACCATGCAATTCATCAACACCTTAGAAATGACTCAAACGAGCTCAGAAGGAGAACAAGGAGCGCATGATGCCTGATTCGAAAGTCCATACACTAAGATGGGATACTTTTCTCGACTCCAGCTTCCCTTGTAAGATGCAGATAACCTAACACAGCTAAAGAAGTCATTAAGCACACTCAAAAATTCTTAAAACTCTCAATCCTTCCATGCTCAACATTCAATTTGAAAGCAATATAGCAATTAGAAGCGGCTGCCGAAAGCCACCCTAAATTTGTCAGTCACAAAAACAAACAAGAAAGTTCCTAAAACAAAGAAGCTAAGGAGATCATATTCATCTTTCTCCTCACATAACGCAGAAACTCATCTCTGAGTATCGCCATGCCACCAAGAGATCATGATTTCATGCACCTTTTCCCTCTGCCAATTGAATGTTTGCACAGAATACAACTGATGAACACTACAAGCATTTCGATGTTGATACAATCGTACGACTTAAGCATACGAAGGACAGCACCGTCCATCCGACAAAGCAAATTTAACGCTCGACAGGCAAAACCCAATGCGATGGAGTATTGAAGACAAGCTCTGAACTTATCTCCGAGAGGCGAAATCGCGAGAAAAGGGAGGAAGAATGAATCGGAGATCGAATCTTGAACACTTCAACTCGATCGATCGAGAGAGAGAGAAAGGGGGGGAGGGGGAGCGAGTCGAATACGATGGAGTACGGAAGACAGAGACGGCGCCGAACCGGAACGTCAATTGATCCGAAACATCGGGTCGGGTTTTGTTCGGGCGGAGCCCGGTTTTTTGGGTTAAATAATCGTCGACTAATGACAGTCGTCGCTTCTGACCCCGAAAAAGAAAAACAAAAAAGACTAACAACAGTCGTCCCCTTTTAACTCCGAGAATCATTGAGGCCGACGGCAATTTCTTTACATCCCTTTCATTTTTTTAAAATTTTATTTATAGCTGAGAAACCTTCCGTTATAAGATTAGGACCAAGCCATACATGCATCCTCTTACATATATATATATATATATATATATATATATATATATATATTATTCTACGGGCAATTCCAAACTTCATCTCGACCAAAAAAAAAAAAATTCCAAACTTCATCCACAGCCCGTTCTAGACCCACCATAGTATTTTTCTCCTATCGGAAAAATATCCCTGTACGGGGACACTCTTCAGTCGGCGTGCTCCTTGTTAGGTTTGGTGAGCTTAGCGCCGAGCTTGCCGAGGTGAAGAGCGGCCACCTTCTCGTCCAGGTGCTTGGGCAAGACGTAAACCTTCTTCTCATACTTGCCCGTGTCCCTTTCCATCCACAGCTCCAGCTGCGCCATCGCATGGTTCGCGAAGGAGCAGGAGGATGTCACCGAGCAAGGGTGGCCGGTGGCGTGACCCAAGTTCACAAGGCGTCCTTCCGCCAACACAATGACGCCCGACTGGGTGTCAGGGAACACCCACCTGTCCGTCTGGGGATTGAATGTGATGCGCTTCACGCCCGGAAAGGTCTCGAGGCCGAGCATGTCGATCGCGTTATCGAAGGGACCGACGTTGCAGATGATGGCATTATTCTTCATCTTCCTCATGTGGTCGACCATGATGATGCCCTTGCTGCTGCCGGCGGTCACGACAAAGATGTCGGCCTCAGAGACAACATCCTCCAGGGTTTGGACCTGGATACCTTCATTGACAGCTTGGAGAGCACAGATGGGATCGATCTCGGTCACAATGACACGAGCACCGGCCTCCTTGAGGGCAGCAGCGCGGTCCTTGCCGACGACTCCATATCCACAGACCACAGCGACTTTCCCGGCGATCTCGACGTCGGCAGCCATCAGTAGACCGTCAGGCCCAGAGGGGCGGCAACCGCACAAGTTCTGAAACTGTTTCATGCAAGAGCACTGTGTTCCAAGGGATTAAATGGAGCTACTCGTGACTCTACTCTCAATCATAAAACGGAATGACTAGATTCTTTATTAGTACCTTGGTCTTGGTGACACAGTCGTTGACATTAATAACGGGGAATAAGAGAGTCCCATGGGCCTGCATCCCGTACAACCTCTCGACAGCAGTGGCAGTCGCCTCCGAGACTCCGACTAGTCCCTCCTTCATCTTGTGGTACCTCTTCGGATCGGTCTGCATCCCGTCCCTGATTATGGTCAGCAGGATCTGCAACTCCGGGTTGTTGGTAGACGCCGGGTCGGGGAGATTCCCGGTTTTCTTATAGGCCTCCTCTGCCTTGATGCCCTCGAGGATGAGGAGTATGGCGTCGCCCCCGTCGCCGACGATGAGGTCAGGGCCACTGCCGGGGCCCCAGTCGAGGGCCCGCTCGATGCACCACCAGTACTCCTGGAGGGTCTCGCCCTTCCAGGCAAAGACGGCAGCAGAGTCGCGGGCGATGGCGGCTGCGGCGTGGTCCTGGGTGGAGAAGGCGTTGCTTGAACACCAGCGGACCTCGGCACCGAGGGCGGTGAGGGTCTCGATGAGGACTGCAGTCTGGGGGGTCATGTGGAGGTAGCCAGAGATCCTCGCGCCCTTGAGGGGCTGCGAGGGGCCGAACACGGAGCGGAAGGACATGAGGGCAGGCATTTGGACCTCCGCGAGCTCGATCTGGAGGCGGCCGAAGTCGGCCTGCGACATATCCTTGACCTTGTACTCGCGGCGGCTGGCGGCTCTCTCCACAGACAACGCCATTTTCTTTTGTCTTCTTCGGGTTTTTCGACGGAGGTCTGAAACAACAATCTGCAGTGAGAGAGAGAGAGAGCGAGGAAGGAGACGATGGAAATGCAGGAGCATGGAGGGCGGTATAAATAGATGAGGGCGCTGTGGTCCGAAACAACAAGCCCCCTCTGAAAATTACCTCGTTCCACTCTGAAAATTACGGGAATGCCACGCCCGTTGGGCGAATTTGCGCGGCCCCCTCTGAAAATTACGGGAATGCCACGCCCGTCCCGCGAATTTGCGCGGCCCCCTCTGAAATTACGGGAATGCCACGCCCGTTGGGCGAATTTGCGCGGCCCCCTCTGAAAATTACGGGAATGCCACGCCCGTCCCGTTGGGCGACATTGCGCGGCCCCCTCTGAAAATTACGGGAATGCCACGCCCGTGTGGGCGAGATTGCGCGGCGAGATTGCGCCACTTTGAAAATTACGGGAATGCCACGCCCGCCGGTGATTTCCTCCCCCTCTGAAAATTACGGAATGCCACGCCCGTTGGGCGAATTTGCGCGGCCCCCTCTGAAAATTACGGGAATGCCACGCCCGTCCCGCGAATTTGCGCGGCCCCCTCCGAAAATTACGGGAATGCCACGCCCGTGTGGGCGACATTGCGCGGCGAGATTGCGCCACTTTGAAAATTACGGGAATGCCACGCCCGCCGGTGATTTCCTGATTTTGTCCCAGAAAAAATAAAAAATAAGAATTGGACAGAGTAGATTGCGATGTAAAAAATATAAAGAAAGATAAATAGTTGCGACTAGACTATGCCAAATCTAATTTGTACTTGAAAACTCAATTGATTTTGATATGTTTAGACGAGTTAATGCAATTTTTTTTACCAGAAAGTTCTAAACTTATTATAATCGTGTCAATTCAGCCTTAAATTTTTATTTTATCAATTTTGTCATGAACGTTTTGCAGTGTGCAAATTTAATTAATTTATCCATTTTTGGACCGTAAATCACTAATATAGACACCAAGCATCCTATATATGTCTCGATTGACGCTCAGTAATGGTGAAATGATTTGTGTAAATCCTACGTGGCACTCATTGAGCACCTAATATTTTTTAAAAATTAATGGTGTGATTGTTTTGCATAAAATTTCAAGATAAAAGGATGATACTTTTTGGTGAAAGCATTTTCAAAGAAAATAGTTATTTTTCAGTCGTTTGGTGATTTGGAATTTAGCGCAGAGAGAGAGAGAGAGAGAGGGTGCTCTCCAAAGTTTTTGAGATTATGATTGAGACTACAGTCCCCAGTCTCGAGTTGAGAGACTCTCAACACCTGTCCCAGGGCTCTTTCTATTGGTTTTCTTTAAAAAGATGAGCAGAGAGAACAACCACCTCAAGTAAAGTCCACACTGCTTTACACGACCACTAGTAGTTCCATATGCAGAATAAAGCAATTTATCATATTAAAAGAAAAGAGATTGTTCCCAGGTTGAGTTAAGCCTATTTTACCTAACAGGGATAAAACCAATCCTTTCTATTATGTTAGTTAAGCCTAGTAGTTCCATTGGCTCGGGCTGACCATTGGCTCGGGCCGACCCATCGATCAAATTGTATACCAGGATGTTGGAGATGCAGTTGAAGATTGTGCTTGATCCCGATTGTAGATTGATTGATTCAATGAATAGGAAGTTTTAGTAAATAGGAAATTTATTATTCTTTGTATATTGTTTCCTTTTATTCTCTTCCTTCCTTACACTATAAATGTATTAATGTGCTTGTACACAAATTAATGCAATACACATATAATTTCCTCTCTTTCTTGTATTTCCTGTCATGGTATCAGAGCTGTCCTTCCTGGCCTAGCTTCCGCATCTTTTGAGTTGCCTTCGGTTCTTTTATCTGAGTGTTGTTGCACCCTGCAAAACAATCAGCAAACCGAATAGGAATTCTTCTTCTTCCTTTTTCTCTTGATATCATGACAAAGGACAAGAATGTCGAGAGCTCTTTTGCAGAAGAAACACCTACACCAGATCCAGTGATCGCAACTCGCGTAGATCAATCTTCGAAGAAACTCTCTCTGCGGGGTTGAATCGCGATGGGCCCAACCTCCGCCCAGTCCGGTGGCCACCAATTTTCCCTCCAGCTAATTGGTTTCGGTGGGCTACCGGGCAGATGATGTGGACCCAATATCCATACGGACCTACGCCGTCTGTAGTAAGCCCAACTGAAGCATCGGGTCAAACGATCCCGGGTCAGGCGATCCCGGGTCAGGAAGCCGGATCCATCCCGGGTCAAGGGACGAATCCCTACCAGGGACTTCAACCCGATTCGTCTTTGGGATTTTGACCCGAACGACGCCGTCGGGTCGGGAAGCCGATCTATCCGGGGTCAAAGGACGAATCCCTACCCGGGACTTCAACCCGGATTCATGCCGATGGTCCTTCCGTTTGGTGGCGGCGGCCGGCTGGAGCCCGGCGATCCCCTCTACACTTCGCCGGCGGATGGCCCTGAGTTACGCCTCATCAGCAACCAGCTTACCGGACCGGAAAATTATTCCTCGTGGGCTCGAGACCTCCGGCGGGCTCTGGTGACCAAAGACAAAGACGGCTTCCTTGACGGAACCGTCTCCTTTCCGACCGACGAACGCCTCCAGCGCCTCTGGCGGAAGTGCAACCAGTTGGTTCGCACTTGGATCGGCAACACGCTCGCCCCCGATGTCGCGGCTGGATTACCACCTACCGAAGACTCCAAACAAATCTGGGACAGCGTCGAGAGATGTATGGCGGCTTGATCGAGCGCGGCTCTTCAAAGATCACGCAAAGCTTGACGGAATTGAAGCAAGGGAACCTCTCGGTTACCGCTTGCTTCAACCGTCTCTCCTCTCGTGGAATGAACCGGAATCGCCGAGGATCGCCTTCGGGGACCCGAAACAACCCTAAGACAAGATACAGAGACATGCAGGAAAGGGAGAAAAGCACGCGGTTCTTACTTATACTCAACGATTCTTACTCGGCGTTTAGATCTCAGATTCTCGCCATGGAACCATCATCGCCGCTCGGACGCATCTATCGGCTTGCCGTCCAAGAAGAGAGTCAGCGCCTCGCCGTGGCCGAGCACGCCCGAGTGGGAGAAGGGATGAGCCTTGCTGTTTTTCCGTCCGGCGTGGGCTCACGAGACACGATGGCCGGAGACAATGGAACGACTACCTGTTCGGGATACCCAAAAATGGGTAATGCAGCTGCGGCGAGGAGGAAAAACGATGGAAACCCTACCTTTTTTCGATCGGACGGTTTGGATTCGCACGGGAGATCCAACGGTATGGATTCGCACGGGAGATCCAACGGCTCTGATTCAGGGGGGCTACTGGACGGTCCAGATCAGCGCGAGAGGATGGACGGCTATAGATCACCGCGCGAGAGGATGGACGGCTATAGATCATCCGAGAACTTCAATAGATCGGATGGCTATCATGGCGCCACGTCAGCTCAAGTTTATAAGGGATCCTATGATCCACGTGGTGCCACGTCATCGGGGAAAGGTCGGTGGGCAATATAGTAAATTCAAAAATAAATATTGTGAATATTGCAAACGTCCACACCATACTATTGAAACATGCTGGAAATTGCATGGAAAGCCTACCGATAAAAATAGGAAAGAAAAGGAATCGTCACCTTATCGGGTCTTGACACAAAGGATGGATGAAGCACAGCAAACAATTACTCAAGATCGGATCGGAATATCCCGCAAATTATGAATCAATTGAAGATGGGTGACAAAAGTGCAGGATTCTCGGTACTTTTCTTCATGAAGGAAATTCTTTTTCTATGAATGCATGGATAATTGATACGGGGCTAGTGACCATATAATTTGTACCGAGCATCTTTTTCCACAATTAATAGAAAATCAGAATTTTCGATATCGCATACGTCTTCCAAATGGAAACGTGACTCAAGTTACCAAGACTGGCACTGTTCACCTTGGTCCTAACTTTGTCCTCAGAAATGTCTTATACATTCCTGATTTTGAGTTCAATCTACTCTCTGTCTCAAAAGTTTGCATAGATAGTTCCTGTCATGCAATATTTAGCTCCGAGAATTGTTTGTTTCAGGACCGTTCGACTGGCAAACTGATGGGCTTGGGTAGTATTACAGAAGGACTGTACTACTGGATTGATTCGCCAAGAGATGTAGAATTACTAAATAAAGACATCTCTTGTAATGCTATTAATAGAAATAAAAATCTTCTTTTTCATCGAAGATTGGGTCATAGTGCATGTTTTCCTCATCCTAAATGTTCAATTTGTCCCTTGGCCAAACAATCTCGAGCATCCTTTCCAAAAAGTACGTCTCGAGCAGATAGGAAATTTTCTTTACTTCATATGGACATCTGGGGACCTTATCACACTTCTCATCGTGATGGCTCCCGTTTCTTTCTCACGATTGTGGATGACTATACAAGGGCCACTTGGGTATATCTTATGCAATCAAAAAGCCAAACATTTACTCATCTTTCGAATTTTGTTTCCTTAGTCAAAACTCAATTCAAAGAATCTGTGCAACGAATTCGTACAGATAATGGGCGTGAATTTTTCACTTCTGATTGTATAAAATTCCTATCTTCTCAAGGGATACTTCATGAGAGTTCTTGTACCTACACACCACAACAAAATGGGGTGGTAGAACGTAAGCACATGCATCTCTTAGAAGTAGCACGTGCGTTAAAATATCAAGCCTCTATTCCCGAAGGTTTTGGGAGATTGTGTGGTCACCGCCTATTTGATTAATCGCATGCCAACTCGTATTCTGGATGGGAAACTCCTTTTGAACTACTTTATAAATGAGACAGTCTCGCAATGATCATCTTCGAGTATTTGGTTGTCTGTGTTATGCAACAAATGTCGGCCCTTTGGATAAAATGGGTCCTCGTGCCACACAATGCATATTCATGGGATATCCATCTCTTCAAAAAGGCTATCGAGTTATGGAGATTTCTACTGGAAATTTCTTTATCGGCAGGGATGTCATCTTTCATGAGGATATTTTTCCATTTAAAGATATGATACATTCGTCCTCTGCATCATCATCCCCAAACCATAGGCCTTTTTTGTCTGAAGAAGATTTATCTATGGCTTCTCAATATTTGTTAATTGCTCCGGAACCATCCACTTCTGTTCCAAGGAAGGCCACCTTTTCTGAAGACAACTTATCTCCCGAACAACGAGAATCCTCTTTTGCCTCGGCTCCATCAGAGACTACTTATGAACATTTCTCAGCACCTGAACCAGTAGTCGCTGAACAGCCTCGACGCTCTGGACGACAAACTCGTCCACCTACATGGACTAAGGATTACATTTGTTCCACATCACGATCTCCAGGTACGAGGTATCCTGTCTCTTCATATGTGTCTTTTAATAGACTATCACCGGAACATATGTGTTGTGTCAGCCGTCTCTCGGAAGAAAACGAACCTTCTTCTTTCCATGAAGCATATCGTGATCCAAGATGGCAACATGCCATGGAATCAGAACTTACTGCCTTAATGGAGAACCATACTTGGGACATTGTTCCACTTCCCTCACACCGAAAACCCATCGGATGTAAATGGGTTTATAAAATCAAGTATCGGGCAGATGGTTCAGTTGAAAGATACAAAGCTCGGCTAGTGGCTAAAGGATTCACTCAGAAAGAAGGGTTCGATTATCATGAAACCTTCTCCCCTGTTGCCAAAGAAGTCACCGTTCGTTCCTTCTTATCCATTGCAGCCATAAGAAATTGGTCTTTACATCAGATGGATGTCAACAATGCCTTCCTTCACGGCGATCTCGATGAAGAAATCTATATGGAACTTCCACACGGATTACGCAAACAGGGGGAGTCTCGGGTATGTCGTCTATGCAAATCCCTGTACGGATTGAAACAAGCATCTAGACAGTGGTATGCCAAGTTCACTGCTGCATTAACTAATGCGGGATTTCAACACTCTAAGCATGATTATGCCCTGTTTACATGGAGTGAAGGTAATTCATCAATCTATCTGCTGATATATGTTGATGATATACTTGTTATGGGAAACAATGACTCACATGTTGCAAGATTTAAAAAGTATTTGCACTCTACTTTCCATATCAAGGATTTGGGACCACCCAAGTATTTTCTTGGAATTGAAATTGCTCGATCCGACAAAGGTATCAATCTTAGTCAGAGGAAGTTCATTCTTGAAATTGTTTCTGAAGCCGGGTTATCTGGATGCAAACCAGCTGTCATACCAGCTGAGCAGAATGCAAAATTGACTACTCATGAATATGATCTGAGCTCTTCTTCATCTATTGAGGACCCACTACTCAAAGACCCGTCAACATATCAGCGACTTGTTGGCAAATTAATATATCTTACTATGACAAGACCTGATATATGCTATGCAGTACAGATACTCAGTCAATTCATGCATAGTCCAAAACAATCTCATATGGATGTAGCTTTAAAGGTTGTGAAGTATTTGAAAGGATGTCCAGGACTTGGGATTTTCTTATCCCGTGACTGCAACATGAAGATGACGGCTTTCTGTGATACGGATTATGCTACTTGTCCAATGACTAGAAGATCAATTACTGGTTTCTGCATCAAGTTGGGAAAGTCATTAATCTCGTGGAAGACAAAGAAGCAATCAACTGTCTCCTTATCATCGGCTGAATCAGAATATCGAGCCATGGCAAAGACCACTTGCGAAGTGATCTGGATTCGAGGATTACTTTCAGATCTCGGGTTACAGGTTAGTGGATCAACTGAATTATTTTGTGACAATGATGCTGCACTCAAATTGGCAGCAAATCCAGTTTTTCATGAAAGGACGAAACACATTGAAGTTGATTGCCACTTCACACGAGATAAGATCAGAGAAGGAATCCTTGTAGCAAAAGGTATTGGAACAGTGGATCAACCTGCAGACATCTTCACCAAGCCATTATGTCAGAGACAACATAGTTATCTACTAAGCAAGCTGGGTGTCCTCGACATATATAGGCCACCAGCTTGAGGGGGAGTGTTGGAGATGCAGTTGAAGATTGTGCTTGATCCTGATTGTAGATTGATTGATTTAATGAATAGGAAGTTTTAGTAAATAGGAAATTTATTATTCTTTGTATATTGTTTCCTTTTATTCTCTTCCTTCCTTACACTATAAATGTATTAATGTGCTTGTACACAAATTAATGCAATACACATATAATTTCCTCTCTTTCTTGTATTTCCTGTCACAGGATGTACTCGATCGATATCTTTCCCTCGGGATGGTCTTCCTTGGCTTGGCTTGCTCGGCACGCACATTTGGGAGTGAAAGCTTAGGCTTTCTCGATTTGTTTCGAACTGAATCGTCCACAATGTCCAATTTTTCTCTTATTATTCGAACCGGAAGGAAACCTAATCCAAATATCAAATCGGGTTTTGTTCAGGTGGGGGTCGGGTATTTCCTGTTTTCTTTTTAATAATTGTCCGCAATCGATGTATTTCAGCTTTGAGAGTCGCTGAGGCCAAGGAGAGTTTATTTTATCAAGTCTACTAATATAAATAAAGAATATGTGAGAAGGGGGTGAAGTTTTTATTTTATTTGATAACAAAAACAAAGCAATATAGATAAGTTCCGGATATCACGTTAGGTCAGGTAAATCACAGCCCCATTTTTTTTTACATAGGTTCAAGTATCCTTCAAATTCCCAACCTGACCCATTGACACCTCCTTACTTTTCTAATAAGATTTCAAAGTTGGCGATCCTCACACCCTTGAGGGGCTGGGTCGAATTCCGATTGGCAAGACATGAGGGCTGCCATTTGGACCTTCATGAACTTGATCTCAAGGTAGCCAAAGTTGGCTTGTAACATGTCCTTGACCTTGTACTCACGGCCGCTAACGGTTGAGAGAGAGAGAGAGGGAGATGGTGTTGAGGAATTTAAATACTTGAGCCGTTCCTGTACATCCTCAAAGGGAAATTAATCTGAACGGCGTATTAGATGACATATGACAATTGATGGTCAGCAACTTGTGGTTTTTTGTTATATTAATCTAATTTAATGGAAATCAATGGAGGGTATAATTATCACAAATATACTATATTAAGGTTTTTAATAGTCAAAAAATTGTTGTGGGGTAAATTCGTAATGTGTTGATTCATTTGAAATTTTTCATGATATTAATCTAAAAGAAAAATTAAAAGAAATGGCTGTGGAGTTGTCATTAGAGACAGGGGTGAGTATAATTCGGGTAGGTGGTTCCCAACTTAGAACTGGGAACCGCCCATTAAGAACTGATTTCTTAGTGGATCTAAAGAACCGATCTCCAATCCCTAAAAAATTGCATTAATCAATTAATATCATGATGAACCTAGTTTCTATTTAGAGCACCAAAGCTTATTCAGCCTTATATTCAGGTTGAATTGCAAGCCACTGATTTTGATAAAGGATTAAAAACTATAGGGCAAAACGAATAAACTATACTCGTTAGCTAAGAACTTAATTTCTTCAAATATTATGGTGTGGTCGAGTTTGAGTTTCCGATACTGGAAACATGTGGAGAATTAGACTTCACTTTAAAAGTCTTAATCTCTACATAAATTAAAATATTAATCTCTTAATCCATCTTTTTTAACGACCACCTAATTTAATCGCGGAAATGGATAAGGAGAGACTTAATTAGGCTCTTAATTTCATATCATGATGACAAAGCACAGCAACATTTATGGACATCTCCAATCAATTCTTTCATTCCTCTTTGCTTGTTTATTTTGTATTGATTGAGAAAACAAGTAAATGGATTATTAGAATGAAAAAAAAAAAGAGAGTAAAGGGTTAATCCTATTACATACTCAAAAGACAAAATTAGTCAAATGTACGTATATTTTTTGGTCGAAAAACTACGGGATAATTAAGTAATTGAGATAAAATATTTTTTCAATATCTATATACACACATCGTCAAGTCCGATTCAATCCGGATGGGTGGATGGGCGATTCCACGCTTAGAATATGGAACTGGATCGATATTCACTGGTTCCACTAAATTGGGATCGGACCGACTCTCGTGGAAATCTTCGGTCCCGATCTGGTCCGGTCCGATTTAGGGCAGTTTCCCGGTTCTTTTGTACTCCTCTAAATATAGCTAGGCAAAGACTAGCAGCCACTTGTCTGAATATAATTGGGCTCCACTAGACCATTGTCCACGTAGTGCCACCAATAAAGAGAAGCAACCCATTATAATTATACATTATATAATATACATCAGCAAGGAAAAAGAAGAAAGAAGAAAGGAAAAAAAAAAGGTGAGTAACATCTTATTGTCTGTATCGTCACAAAACTCCACATCTTCATGTCGATAAACACCGGCCTTTATCTCATCGTCCACCTGCTCTCCCTAAAAATGCTGATATGGGTGAAATTAAGCAATTAAGCACTTAGTCAGCATAATAATGTCGCACAAAGTTCTTAATGGTTACTTGCAAAAATTAAGTCTTAAAATAAGAGTATCCTGATATTTTTCCAACAAATTCTCTACAAGCACGAAAACTTAATATTCGCGTGCCCACACATAGATGCCATAGGTTCCAACCCACTTAGCCCATGATTTTAAATTATAAGATTATAAGAGTTCCACACTTTCATATTGACTCACACACTTGCATCTTTTCAATATACGATTAGACCTCTTAATTTATTTTATATACGAACTATCAATAATTGCACCGTCATTTTCAATCAATAACGGCACCGTTGGACGAGCATGCTCAATGCTTTATTGAGAGAGAAATGGACGGTCAGGATTTGGCGTTGGAAGTTGGTCATCTGGTGGAAAAGGAAGAAGACAGTTGGCGTGGAAGCCGGACACTGGCACCGGGGCATGCATGATGAACGGTCAGGATTTGGATTTTGGTGGAATCGGAAAAAATGGACGGCCGGGATGGATTTGGCTTAAAAACACGGATGGTGGGCCGTGTAGAACAAGTCAAGTCTTAGCTTTGAATCTTTGATAGATGAGCTGGATTTGCGGGCCCGGCCAGGATGAAAGGAATTCGACAGCCTTTCTTCCTCCTGCGTGCATTTTGAATTTTATTTTCTGTAAAATTGCAAGTTAAATGTGAATTAATAACTCAGCGTTAGACTTATCAAAATGGGTCATAGAACCATTTCTTAACTTGCATTCGATGGGCTGAGTTGTTACATAAGTTAATGATATTCTACAAATGGGTTATAAATAACTTTAGAATAATAAAATCTAAAATAATATAAATGTTATATAAGTTAACAATTTACTTAGACCTAATCCACATCTATAACTCTCTTTTCACTCTCTCTCACCCTCACTCAATATCACACTCACTCTGTGCTCTCATCCCGATTTGGGCATGAATTTTTCTAAATTTGATTAAATATAGAAATATTTTAATAATTTGGTTGGGTCACGTATGAGTTTAGTTGGGTATAGGTCACTATATTTGTATTATATGAAAATGGATCAATTTGGATTAGACCATTGTTCGACTTAACCCTATTTGACAGGTCTAGTTAACACTAACAACTTTTTATGTTAGTTGTTTTCAAAACCAAGTAAGTAATGGTCATGGGCTTGTCCCGTGACATCTCTAGACTAAAAGACTACAAGATTCACCAGAGCAAGGCCTGGCTTCGAGAGAGATCTGGGCCCACGAATGAATGTGTGATATGAGAAACTTCTTATCTTGCTAAGATTGAATGCCCTCTCAGCGAATGGGAACTTGATAAAATTAAACTAACTATATATCCTCCAAAAGCATAATTAAATTGATGATCGAAATATACATTTTATGTGAAGAAGAATCATTCCGAGCTTGTCATATATTTCGGCCTCGAGCCCAAAAATCGAGCTCGACCCGCTGAAAAGATTTGAGGAGTAGGCCTGAAGGAGGAATGGGACTAGGATCGCGCCCAGAAATCCGAACCAACTTGACCGGGCCGGTCTGGATTTTCGAGCTACAAGTCTGGTGGCGAAGAAAAGAAAGTGAGGGAGGAGAGAGCGAGAAGAAACGCAAAGGAACTTGTAGTTTCTAATGAAGCCAGAGTGGGGGCCAGTCAGATACACGTGGTAATGATGAATGGCTTAGTGTAAATCCTACGTAACACTTGTTGAGCACTCAATATTTGCCCTTAATGAGAAATAATACATAAAAATAAAAAGGAAGGGCATGTAATTACAATAAGAAACTCACACCCAAGTTCCATAGCCTTGAGTCCACTATTCCAATTATGATTTTCATATTCCCATAGGAAAGGGTCGTTCCCCTTTTTCAAATTAATGATGTTGTTTCATATAAAACTTCATGAAAAAAGAAAATACTTTTTAAAAATCATTTTCAAGAGAAATAGTCATTTCCCATTTTTATTTGGTGGCATGCTAAAAAATGTGATTGAAAATATTATTGGGCGTTTAGATCTCATTTGGAATAATGGGTATTGAAGAAGGTGAAGAAGTGAACGTGTGTGGAAGGTGGAAATGATTTCTTGCTTAAGAAAATGATTTTCCCTATTCAAAGATGGGAATTCTTTTTCCTTTTTATTTTTTTTTTAATTTGGGATATATGCACTAAAAGTCTTAAAACTTATTTCGAAAGTACAATTGAGTCATACAACTTGAAAAAAATCAAATATTAAATTTTATCAAATTTGTACAATCAAGTCATTCTATTAACACACTTATTTTATTTAACAAAAATATTGAGGTGGCATTTTCAAATTAATTTTTTTCCTATGTGGTTTTTTTATTATTTTATTTTCCAAATATATTTAAAGTAAATACAAAAACTAAAAAAAAAATGCTCAAATTTTAATTGACAAAACAAAACTAGAAAAAGATAAAAATGGTAGGGCCTCCTCGAAAAGGAGCTACTACTACCCATCGTCTGAGGGGATAGTGGGGGAGGGTGGCTGGCCCTCACCATTCTTGGGCAAGGCCTTGTTAGCCCCAGGAAATGGCCAATGAGGTTCACTTAGGCAAATGTCGCTAAGATTTGCCCATCATAGGTTGAGGAACCCAAATTTGAGCACCAGCCCTAGCTAGCCGGGCGAGGCCTCATCGACCATAGGTGAGGGCCGACGACCCTTGCTAGGATCGAGTAAGGGCTAGTGTTGCCTAGGCCTAGCAATACCGGCCCTTGCTTGGGGTTGGGGAGGCCTCAGTTGGGGTCAACCACCCTCGTCCAAGGCCAGCGACCTCCTCTGGCCACTCCAACGACATGCAATGGCAATGGGAGCCCCTCTCTAAGGAGGCCTTGGCACCTTTTTTTTTTTTTTCAATTTTATTTTTCCTATACAAAATTTTAGCCTTTTCTTAGTTTTTTTAAATTTAATTTAAACATATTTTGAAAATAAAATAATAAAAAAGTCACATACAAAAGAAAATTAATTAGAAAATGCCATATCAACATTTTCCATTAAGTAAATTGACGATGTTAACAAAAGAATTCAATTGCATTAATTTGACAATATATTAAATCTGATTGCACTTTTTGCAAGTTTGAGAACTCAATTGCATTTTTGTAACAAATTTTAAGAATTCCAGTAAACATATTTCTTCAATTTTTAAGTGCTGAAGTTTTGTTTTATTGTAAATATTTTTCTATTAATTAACTATTTTCAATGAATTAAACACATGAAAGTTCATAAAATTAATTCCCGAGAGAGAGAAAGCGGGAGGGGCCATGCGGCAGAATACCAATCCAGTTGGGCTATAAACTAAACAGGCCCCCTCTTGCCCCTTCAAGACCATCACCAGGAATATTTAATATGTATTATAAAGAAATTATATGTTAATATATGACTTATTCTCTATTATGTCATAATTAATTTATGGTTACAATTCAAATTTGATTATATATTATGAGATCATTTTAAAACTTACCGATTACATAGATAATAATATAATTGAAGTACAAATTTTATAACACCTAGAGCATCATTCGATGTAACTAGTAATTTTTTTTGGTCGGAAGTAATTAGTAATTAAGATAATCATTACATCATGAATTACATAATGTCTGACTATGATATGGAAATTTAGATAATTTTACCCAATAGTAAGCAACTGATATTATGCTGATTGTTATTTATGAAATATTTTCTAGTGTACTATATAGATATCCAAGATCAAGAGAACATAACCATCATTATATCAATTATATACTTTTTATTTCACATTTTATTATTAATTATATAATTTATTTTTTACATGATTGAAGTTTGTGTAATCATTATGTAAACAATATAAATAAATTCGCTTATAATTAATATAAGCTCTAGTTACAACTGCAAACTAATAACAAATATAAAACGAAAAACTCCACAATAGTATGGTTCCTCATACCTCCTCGAAATTACTACAACAATAGATGAGTAAAATCTTTGTGGTATTATCACATTCAATGATCATTATCTGATATAAAATTAAATAAAAATTTACCTCTTTGAGTCAACAAAATCCAACTAGTTGAGTAAAATGAGTGTTTTCGATTTCCTTTACCAGTCAAGCTCGAAATTAAATATTGGAAATAGCACCATCTTGAGTCAAATGAATTAGCTTTGTGAGCACTAGGAGGATCAATGGTTCGTACCGAAATTTCACTAAAACCAACTCAAAATGTGAAGGGAACACGTTCTCTGTGACCTGACCCTGCATGCAATTCGAACTGACAACACTGTTCCGGTCAGGTTCTTTTTTGCTTTTTTCGAAAATTCATGCCGCTACAAGCTTATACCCTAATTTGAGCTTCCATTATATTCAGTAATAGCTCTTTCCAAGCAAGAGAGCTAAGGTCAAACGGTTCTATTTATTCCTGAATCACAGATAATACTGCACATGATGCTAATACTAATCAACATAAGGTTCACTTGTAATAAGATGACCACCTGACAAGCACACTCAGCAAAGACTTTCTTCCCAAAAGGAGACAAATAAAAAATAAATAAAAAATAAAAAAATAAAAAGAGGAAAAGAACTGGAATTCCAGGACTTCATCACATGGTGGAATTTGGAATGTGAAGAGTTGCAGTTGTGAATGAGGAACGCTCAAATTCGCATTATCCATGTCAGGAGCTTCCATGCACTTCAGTTCCAAGATATATTTATCTCAGATTGAAAGCAAATTCACTACAACGACTCTCTTGTCCGTTATTTCTTGATGATTCTTCTGAGGACGCCACTCCAAGCAAAGATACGATTTTTGCTTTCTGAGTTGCCAACATAAGAATTGCAAATATTTTCCCCTTCTTCCAAGACCTCTTACAGGATCATTTGGTCCACAACTCTAGGACACAATCAGGCAATGCCATCTTAACAAACTGGTGCAGCTTCAATTCATCTTGGAATGGCCGGCCTTCTCCAGAGCAAGAGCATTCTTTAGCTGTACGCATCTCTGGGACTAGATAGCTTGGCTTCCATGCCTGCCCTTCCGATTAAACACCAGTACTATAGCCCTCTACATCACAATATCACTAGGAGCAAATTCATGATAAATCATACCTGGAGACGCATATCCTGTGGTACCCTTGATACCGAGCAAGCTAAATTGATGCGCATGATCTTTACAGAACCTTGCCAAACCAGAATCACTTACATAAGCAGTCACTTGATTATCAAGAAGAACATTGCTTGGCTCCCGTCAGAGCAGATTACCAGTCACAGTGGAAAGATCATTTACCCCCACGTTGGAAAGTAATGTAGATTAATGTAGAGATATTCTCACTTTAAGCAGATGAACATTGGATGTATTGCCTGCTGACATGAGCATTGGATACCTCTTGAGAGGATGTTCACTATTTGATGGGTAAATTTACAGAGAGGAACAAGAAGAGAGTAATCGACCGCACAGAAGTAAGTAGTATAATCCAGAAATTTCTGTTGAAAGCTACTGAGATATACAAGCAGTGTTACTAGACCTGCAAGTAGGAAATGAAGAAGACAACAATCACTAAATGCCCGATACATAAAATGTGAAGTTCTCTGTGCATGTGAGATTACGCTACAAAGATTTCCGTACATGAGAGAACTCGCTGTTAGGTTCTATCTCTCCATGGAACTACCATCTACAACAGAAGCAAGGTTCGACAAAAGAAAAACAGAAGCAAGGGGTGAGTCTCTAAGAAGATATTTTTCTAACATTCCAGTCCCTAGTCAATTTAGAAAGGTAAAAATAAAAAATAAAAGACTCTAAATGTGCACCAAGGACTACTAATAGAAACAGAGCACACCCAGAAACACCATTGGTTTTCTTGCTCAACAAAGGTCAACCTGCAAGCAGGAAATGAAGAAGACAGCAATCACTAAACACCTGATACAGAATATGAAGAAGTGAATTTGCAATAAAAATAAGTAATTGGTTTAAAAAGTACCAATCTCCAACTTCATCAATTGTCAAGAGGAACCAATATCGAGTTCGGTTCCAAGGTCGTAGTTCACAACTCAGCATTGATTTCACAATGAAAATGAGAACTAAAGTATCCTTTGTAATATGAAAGGGTTTAAATATTCTATAAAAATAATTTTTTACTGAACTCAAAAACTTCGAGTTCTTCTAAGTCCTCAACTGAAAGTGAAAGTGGTGCAGATCGTGACCAATCTTGAGCACATATATGAGCCTCCACCATACTCAGGATCAAAAAGCTACAAAATGCATCAATCATATAAAATTGGAGTGACTAGATGAGTACCTTGGTCTTGATGACAGAGTCGTTGACATTAATAACGGGGAATAAGAGAGTCCCATTGGCCTGCATCCCGTGAAACCTCTCGACAGTAGTGGCAGTCGCCTCCGAGACTCCGACGAGTCTCTCCTTCATCTTGTGGTACCTCTTCGGATCGGTCTCCAACCCGTCCCTGATTGTGGTCAGCAGGATCTGCAACTCCGGGTTGTTGGTAGACGCCGGGTCGGGGAGATTACCGGTGCTCTCATAGGCCTCCTCTGCCTTGATGCCCTCGAGGATGAGCAGGATGGCGTCGCCCCCGTCGCTGACGATGAGGTCGGGGCCACCGCCGGGGCCCCAGTCGAGGGCCCGCTCGATGCACCACCGGTACTCCTGGGGGGTCTCGCCCTTCCAGGCAAAGACGGCAGCGGAGTCGCGGGCGATGGCGGCCGCAACGTGGTCCTGGGTGGAGAAAGCGTTGCTTGAACACCAGCGGACCTCGGCACCGAGGGCGGTGAAGGTCTCGATGAGTACAGCGGTCTGGGGGGTCATGTGGAGGTAGCCGGCGATCCTCGCGCCCTTGAGGGGTTGCGAGGGGCTGAACTCGGAGCGGCAGGACATAAGGGCGGCCAGTTGGTCCTCCGCGAGCTCGATCTCGAGGCGGCCGAAGTCAGCCTGCGACATGTCCTTGACCTTGTACTCGCGGCCGGTGGCGGTTCTCTCCAATGGTAACGCCATTCTTTTTTCCTTCTTCGGGTGCTTGGACAGGGATCCGAGACAGTCTGTGGAGAGAGGGAGAGAGCGAGTGGCCGAAGGCAGGAGACGGTGTTGAGGAATTTGAAAACTTGAGCCGTTCCTGCACATCGCTCGCTTTAAATAAGGTCACTTTCAGGAATTTACGAGATTGCCATTCCGGGTCGATTTCACGACGCGCTTTGACCACAAATCACAAAATTAGGAGATTGCAATTGGGCGTGGCTGCTTTGTCCACCCGCTTTGTCCACAAATCACAAAATTATGAGATTCCACAAGTCCTAAAATTACGAGATTGCCATTGCAGCTGATTGCTTTGTCTACCTACTTTATTCACAAATCATAAAATTACAAGATTGCAATTGCGGGTGATCGCTTTGTCTAGCTACTTTATTCACAAATCATAAAATTACAAGATTGCAATTGCGGGTAATCCCTTTGTCCAGCTACTTTATTAACAAATCATAAAATTATAAGATTGTAATTGCGGGTGATCCCTTTTCACTAGCTATCGCGGGTGATTCCTTTGTCTAGCTATTGCGGATGATCCCTTTGTCCAGCTACTTTATTCACAAATCATAAAATTACACGATTGCAATTGCGGGTGATCCCTTTTCACTAGCTATCGCGGGTGATCCCTTTGTCTAGCTGTTGCGGGTGATCGCTTTGTCCAGTTACTTTATTCACAAATCATAAAATTATAACATTGCAATTGCGGGTGACCACTTTGTCCAACTACTTTATTAACAAATCATAAAATTACAAGATTGCCATTGCGGTGACCTCTTTTTCCACAAATCATAAAATTACGAGATTGCCTGTGGGTAGCCGCTTTGCCCGCAAAATCACAAACTTACGAGATTTGCATTCCGGGTGGTCGCTTCGCCCGCAAAATCACAAAATTACGAGATTGCCATTCTGGGTGGCCTCTTTGCCCACAAAATGACAAAATTACGAGATTGCCATTTCGGGTGGCCGCTTTGTCCGCAAATCACAATTACGAATTTGCCATTGCAGGAGGCCGCTTTCTCCACAAATCACAAAATTACGAGATTGCTATCCGGGTGGCTGCTTTGCCCACAAATCACAAAATTACGAGAATGCCATCACGGGCCAAATATAATATTTATTCGGGCGAACGCCAAATACAATATTGGCTAAATATGATACGAATTACGGGAATGCGATCACGTGATGTGTGCGCGCGCCCGGGGTAAAGTCCGTGTGATGACGGTTATCCGAGAAAAGAAGCCCCCAAAAAAACAAAAAATTTGGACAGAGTAGATTGCGATGTAAAACATAAAAAGACAAAGAAATTGTTGCAACGAGACTGTGCAAAATTCGATTTTTACTTGAAATTTCAATTGATTTCGACATGCTTGGACAAGTTAATGCAATTTTTTTTTTTTTAACCAAAAAGACTTTAAACCTATTATAATTATGTTGATACAATCCTACAATTTTTTTTTTTTTTTTATCAATTGAGTTCTACACTTTTGGCTTTTGTGCAGAGTTAATTCATCAAGCAATTTTTGAACCGTAAATACATGCGGGCCAAGATCGCCAACTTCGGCCTCGTCAAGTCAGGCTGCAACGCCATCATCATGCACATCGTGGGCGCCTAGCGCTACGTTGCCCCCGAGTAGCTATCTGACGGGTTCGTGTCGACGAGGATGGACGTGTTCTCCTTCGGGGTCGTCATGCTCGAGCTGGTCTCGAGGAGGGAGGCGACGGACGAGGAGGGGAGGGTGATGTGGGCTACTGTGGTCGAGGCCTTCAAGGGGAGAAGCAACGAGGAGATCGGGAGGCTCGAGAGGCTGAGGAAGTGGATGGGCAAGGGCCTGGTGGCGGACTCGACATGCTCAATGGAGACCGTGGCGAGCGTGATGAGCGTCGTGATCTCGTGCCTGAACCGGGACCCTTTGAAGAGGCCGAGCATGGTGGACATTGTGTACGCCTTGTGCAAGAGCGACGACGTCTTTGATATCCCGTAGGACGGATTATCAGCTGATGCTTAAGTTTGGCAAGATAGAGAGAAGTCTTGGTTGGATCTATTTGCTTATTATATTACAATGTGGGTAAATAAATTTGATTAGATGAGCTATAGTTATGATAGTTTTTTTGGGGTGATAATATGTATATGCTGTATTCACGATATACATTAGCATGGTTTGATTAAATTTTGGTTCGTGATGCGGTTTAAATACAAACCAATACTTTTTATTTAATTATATTTATATGCAACGAATGTACTTTATCAATTTGATTTGGGAAGGGGGGGGTGGGGATATGTACCTTTTCATCTCTATCGTCCAAAGAAAAAACCATTACGAGACTTGATAAATATTCATAAGTTGGAAAAATCACGCTCAGACCAAACGATTTAAAGAGAAATATGTCGAGTAGGAACTTGGTAAAATTAAACTAACTATGTATCCTTCCAAAGCAGGTTTAAATTGATGATCTATGTATATCTATCTCAAGAAGCTCCGTTCCGAGCTTGTGATATATTCCGGCCTCGAGCCTAGAAACCGAGCTCGACCCACTAAAAAGATTTGAGGAGTAGGCCCGAAGGAGAAATGGGTCTAGGATCGCACCCGGAAACCCGAACCAACTTGATCAAGCCGGGCCAGATTTTCGAGCTACAAGTCTGGGGGCGAGGAAGAGAGAGAGAGAGAGAGCAACGGGAGCTGTGCTGCAGGGGTATTAACGGTTCAGTTTGGTTCTAATTTTCAAGAACCCTAATTTGAACCGAACCATTAGGGTATACATTAACTTTGAACTGAACCGTGTCCCAAACCGAATACTTGGTTCGATTCAAATTGGTTTTCTAGTTTTCTTTTTTTAAATATTAAAAATGGGTTTAGTGCAAAACGAGGGTTATTGTGGAAATTGTAATATTAAGAAGATAGACAACTTTAAATTCAGTTAAGCTAACCAAACTGAATCAAAACTATCCAAACCAGAATAAAAAAAAAAATTGTTTTATCATTATTTGATTCGAACCAAAAATGTACAAAAATTTGGATTGATTTTGATTTTGATTTGGTTTTCCAGTTTGGTTCTAACACCCCTACTTGTGCTGAGCAGGATTGCAATTGCACGAAAAGAAAGAGATTGAGAGAGGGGGTCGGGAATGCGTAGGGTTTTATTTTTTTAGTAATATCTAAAAACCAGGTCCAAAATTAGTCTGTTTCCCTGGTGGGTCTTCACTCGGAATCGGGAACCGAACCGTTCTAACCGGTTCCCAAACCGGTTTTCTGAGTGGTCCAGTCTGGATTCCGAGTAAACCTGGTCCAATTGCTCACCCCTAATTTGAACTGCTTGCCTCACAGCATGCTTTTCAACCTGCTTAAGGGACAAAGACTTACACTCTATTTCAAACCCCAAGGCTCTCTCTCTTCCTTCCCTTACCAAGGAAATCTAAACCTGATCATTACCACTCCCTATCTGTGGGAGGATTCTATCGAAAGAAATAAACTAGGGCTATTCAAACCTTTGAAACTCTCTCATGCAGAACGGAGACATGGACAAACAAAACAAACTAGAAAGGAAGAACCGTAGCTACATGATGCACCTACCCTTTACCTTTCTCTAATGCTGTTAAGTTGGCCAATGCCTTTCTTTAGTTAATAGAGAGTCTTTGGCATAACGAGTGGTGCTTTAAAGCATAAAATAGTAATAGTAAAGTAAGAAATGAATGGCATTTTTAAGGCCTAAGTGAATGCACGAAAAGGGTAAGAAGGAACAACTGGATGTAAATATATTTTAAGGTAATCATACTGTCACTACCAATACCATTGTTATACCACTAATGCAGTCTATTTGGCCCATCGATGATAGAGACAGACTTCGCCTTCGGGTGGGAATCACCTAATTTTGTAGTAATCAATCTACGATTATAATTCAAATTTGATCATAACTTATGAGATTATATTAAATAATATTAATTACATAATTAATTATATGATTGAAGTACATATTCTATAACACTTTGAGCGTCATTTGATATAATTAGTAATTATAATAATCATTACATTACACAATACATAATATCTGAAGAAGATTCCAAATAAGGGCTCGAAGCATTATTAATTTCTCAAATAACGACCCGAGGTGAACTTTATCTTAAACAAGGACCTCAATGTCATCATTTTCTTAAATAATGGTCTAAAGTGATCTTTATTTTTAATAAGAGCTTAATTTGACCATATTAATTTTAAAAAGGACTTGATCTCACTAGCCGATCAAGGGCATTTTCGTCCTTTTGCTTTTTCTTATTTTCTTTCCTTATTATTTTTTTTTTTTTTTTTTCCTTTTTCTTTTTTTTTTTTGGCATAAAAAGACAAACTAAAAAAAAAAAGACTAAAACTTTAAGAAAACACACAGAAATTTAAAAATAAAAAATAAAATAAAAACTCAGACAAAGCGTTGGCCCTTGCTTATGGCTACCCATGGCTAGTGGGGACATCAAGAATCGAGAAATTTTGGACGATTACTAAACGGCTTAAAATTCTTAATCCATTTCCGGAAACAGAATAAAAAAGAATCATTTCGATCGAATCTACTCCTACGAATAATTGTTACCAAACGCGCCCTTAGTTCTCGGGCTTTGCGCTTTCCCTTTGCATCTTCTCCTCCTCCTCCGTTTTGAATCCCCAGCGGCTCCACTTCTCAGTGCGTTCAATCTTCTCTGCGTCTCTCTAGTAGAGGCAATCATCGATAGGTGCCGGTCAATGGAGAGGAAGGGCAAATTCTTTCCGATTTTCATTCGGCCTCGTTAGATCACCTCATCGGCTATCGTCTTTGATTGGTGGGCAAGTTTTGATGATCAACTAGAATATGGAAGAAAAAGAAAGAAAAGAAAAGAAAAATTGAAAAAAAATTATTAAAAATTATTCACGTTAACATTTATCATACTACGTAGAACGATTAACGTTCATAGTACAATTTTCGGCCAAAAATAGCCAGATGAACTGAATTGACACCATTGTAAAAACTTGTAAAAAAATTTAGTAGTGAATTAGCATAATTATAATAGATTTAAGAAAAATCATCTTTGTTGAAAATATTCAAAAAAAAAAAAAAACACCTATCTTCTAGTTCTTTTGGATATAATATGGAAGTAATTTTTCTAGTATTCGTTACAAGAAAATGATGAGATGCGTGATTTGAGAATAAGTCTTGAAAACACCTAGGTTTCAAGCTCGAGCATCGGTGACTCGAGCCTGACAATCGGGGTCTTAGGCTTGAGCTTGGCCAATGGAGATCGGGGCACGCTTTGCTGGCGTCTCAAGTGCGACCGTTGGGGACGTGGGAACGAACGCCACTCATGCTCGGGCAGAATTCCTACGCTTGAGACCGTTGATTCATGACCCCGGTGGCCGAACCCGGGCCTAGCCCAGATTGGAATCCCAGCCTGAGCCGAGTTCCCCAGTCTAAGTGCCGAGTTTCAATTGTATTTTAGAAATTTATTTCCGATTTTTTAGAGAGGAAATCATAATCTTAAATGTGTGTATCGGTTTCTCATTGATTATATATATATATATATATATATATATATATATATATAAAATCTATTGATTCATTTTTTGTAGATATAAATGTCAGATTATAAGGAAAATATTTGCAAAATAATAAACAAGACATCATGATTCTAACAAATTTGATTTGCCTTGCATCAGAATGTGATGGCCTTCTCGTAAATGATAATGCATTTGGTAATATAAGCACATTATAAGATTGATTAAACCTTAGTGATCTCTAAATGAAACAATGATTGTTGTTTTGTTTTTGAAGGTGAACCATGGCAATCTAGTGAGGTTGGAGGGCTTTTGCATCGACCCGGAGGAGGCAAACTGCTACCTTGTCTACAAGTTCATCCCGAGCGGATCGCTCCACTTATGGCTCCACAAGGCCGGCCATGGGGAGGCTGGATTGGAAGACCCGGCTGCACATCACGGTCGATGTGGCCAAAGGCCTCAGTACATCCACGAGCACACCCGCCCGCAGGTCGTCCACAAGGACATCAAGGGTATTCCAGGACTTCATCATATGGTGGGAATTTGGGTCGTGAAGATTTGCAGTTGTGAATGAGGAACGCTTCAATGGGCATTATCCATGTCAGGAGCTTCCATGCACTTACAGTTCCAAGAATATTCATTTCAGATTGAAAGCAAATTCCACTACAACGGCTCTCGTGTTCATTCTTTATTGAGGATTCTTCTGAGCACGCCACTTCAACTCTTGGTATGGAGAGCAAAGATTCGGTTCTGCTTGCTTTCTGAGTTGCCGAGACAGGAATTGCAAATGTCTCATACTTCTTCCAAGACCTCCTGCACGGTCGTTTGTTCCACAACTCTAGAGCACAATCAGGTAATGCCATCTTGTGCAGCTTCTATCCATCTCTGAATAATTCGCCAGTTGGTCTTCTCCCAAGCAAAAGTATTCCTTAGCTATACACGTCTCTGAGACTACATAACTTGGCTCCCAAGCCTGCCATTCCGATTTAACATAAATGCTATCGCCCCTCTGTGTCAAAATACCACTAGAAGCAAATTCATGATGAGTCGTACCTGGAGCTGCATATCCTGTGGTACACTTGACAGCGAGCAAGATAAATTGATTCGCATGACCTTTACAGAACCTTGACACCAGCCTCGCCAAACCAGAATCACTCGCATGAGTAGTCATTTCATTATCAAGAAGAACATTGCTTGGCTCCCAGTCACAGCGGATTATCATTCAAACAGTGGAAAAACTGTTCACCCCCACGTTGGAAAGTAATTTAGATAAATGTAGAGACGTTCTCACTCTAAGCATATCAACATTGGGTGTACTGGCTGCGAACATGAACACTAGATAGCTCTCGACAGAATTTTCACGTATCGGATGGGTAAATTTACAGAGAGGAACAAGAAGAGAGTAAGGGGGTGCATGACAACCCAAAATTTTGTTTTGAAATAGTTTTTCATTCCAGACCACTGTTTGGAAGAGAAACCGTTTGATAAACCTATTCGCTTTTTCTATTTACGGAATAGATTTCTATTCCATAAATAGGTTTGGAAGAGAAATCGAAGCTCAAAATTTTATACTTGATTTCTCGGAAGAGAAATCGAAATAATTTCTCTCACTAAACCCTAATTTCGGTGAGTCCTCCCTCATCTCCTCTACGTCTTTGCCTCCTCCTCTTCCTCCGCCTCTCCTCATTTTATTAAAAATAAAAATAAATAAAAATAAATATATTCATTTTATTCATTTAAAAATAAAAATAAATTTATTAAAATAAATAAATTATTTTTATTTATCATTTTATTTTTAGTTTATCAAAAATAAATTTATTAAATTTATTAAAAATAATTTATTTATGATAAATAAAAATAATTTATTTTTATTTAAAATAAATTTATTATTATTTGCCTTGAGTGTTTTGCCAAATCAATTTTTTTTATTTTTTTATTCATTTTAAAATAAATTTATTCATAAAATAAAATAAAATAAAATAAAACTTATTTTTATATTTTTATTTTATTTTTTATGATTTATTTTATTTTATTTTATTCATTATTTTTTTTGTTACTAAATCATTTTTATTTTTATTTTTTATATTAAAGGTCGTCGGTCGTCGCCACCGCCGTCCGAAAGGAAGAAATTTTGTGTCGTTATCAAACGAATTTCTATTTTTAGAGTAGAAATTTTGTGTCGTTATCAAACGGTTATTTTTGCTTAGAAACTCTTCTAGAAATAGAAATAGAAAAATCTATTTCTGTTCCAGAAACAATTTCTGGAACATGATGGTTGTCATGCGCGCCCTAATCAACCACGCACAGAAATAAGTAGTATAATTTAGACATTTCTGGTGAAGGCCACTGACATATTAAAGTAAGCAATGTTACAAGACCTATAAGTAGGAAATGAAGAAGACAACAATACATAAAATGCGAAGTACTCTGTCCATGCGAGATTACACTACAAAAATTACCGTGCATGAGAGAACTTGCTATTAGGTTCCATCTCTCCATGCAACTACCAACTATCTATAACAGAAGCAAGGAATGAGTCTTCAAGAAGATAGTTGTCTGATATTCTGGTCTGGTCCCTGGTCAATTTAGAAAGGTTAAAAAAAAACAAAAAAGAAGAATAAAGAAAGAAACTCTGGACATGCACCAAGGACTACTAACAGAAACAGAGCACACCCAGAAACACCATTGGCTTTCTTGCTCAACTAAGGTCACCCTGCAAGTAGGGAATGAAGGAGACGGCGTTACTGAGCCCCTGATACAGCGTTATTAAGCCCCTGATACAAAATATGGAGAAAGCAAATTCACAATAAATATAAGAAATTGGTTTGACCAGTACCAATCTCCAACTTTGTCAATCGTCAAAAGAATCCAATATCAGGTTCAATTCCATGTTTGTAGTTAACAACTCTGCATTAAATTCACAATGAAAATTAGAACTAAAGTATCCATTTTTAAATAGAATGGTGCAAATATTCTATAAAAATATTTTTTCACCTAACTCAAAACTATTGATTTCTTCAAAGTCCTCCTCAATCAAAAGTGAAAGTGGTGCAGATCATAGCCAATCTTGAGGACATATAAAAGCTTTCATCCACCATACTTGGGGTTAAGAAGCTATGAAACAAGTTAAGGACACAACCTCCTAAGCTAAATGCGGCCTCTAATGCTATAGTCAAGATAGGCACAACCTCTAATGCTCTTGTCTGCACAAGGAATCCTTCTAAAGTGATCCCACACAATGGATCTTCTCCTTCTATTTGTGGCACTAAGATCCCTCATCGCAGGCATCTTGCAAAATCTGCGACACTTGAAACCTGCCAATTATTATTACAATCAGATAAAATGTCCCAGACCAATTTTCCTCTACAATACAATAATAAAAGCACAGTGCGTTATGGAAGCTGTAGTCTTCTACAGCCTCTTGACAAATAACTGGAAAAGCCCGCCTAAATGGCAGGATTCTTTGGCATGGAGTCCTGCCTATGAATGTCATATATAACTAGAAAAGCACTATGTAGTGCTGCAACTTTCAGGATAAAAAAACCACTGTAACGAGTGAAATTATGAACTTATGACAAGCACATCTGTACATGCTGAACTATTAACTCTGCATAACTTCTCGAAAACAAGGCCTCTCTCCTATGACTCTGCAGAACTTCTTGAAAACACCAGATACAATTGACATCACAAAGGGTTCTGTTCTCCAAATTACTGCCCTACATGATATAGTAGTATTGCGCTACCTATTAGAGGGCACAGAAGGTCAAAACTGCTCTACAATCTACATGCACGAGCAAATAAACACTTAAACGTACACGCATGAACAATCCAACCTCGAAATAAAATAACACCAGCTAGCTCACATCGAAACAATTAAAGAACTAGTAAACACCAAGTACAGACACGTTTCCCTGGGCAAGAACTCAAGCATCTGCACGACACAATTCCACCCTATGTGTACCGCCGAACTGTTGTGCAAAAATCCAAACAACGCAATTCATCAACACCTTAGAAATGACTCAAACGAGCTCTGAAGGAGAACAACGAGTGCATACACTGACGGAATACTTTTCTCGACTCTAGCTTCCCGTAAGATGCAGATAACCTAACACAGCTAACGGAGTCATTAATCCCCCTGAAAAGTTCTTAAAACTCTCAGTCCTTCCGTGCTCAACATAAGTTCCTAAATCAAAGAAGGTAAGGAGATCATATTCATCTCCCTCCTCACATAACGCAGGAACTCATCTCTGAGTATCGCCATGCCACCAAGAGATCATGATTTCATGCACCTTTTCCCTCTGCCAATTGAATATTTGCACAGAACACAACTGATGAACACAGCGAGCATTTCGACGTTTACACAAATCCTCCGACATACCAAATTTAAGGCTCGACAGGCAGAACCCAATTCCACAGAGCCTTGAAGACGCTCTGAACTTATCTCCCGAGAGACGAAAACGCGAGAAAAAAATAGAGGAAGAGTGAATCCCAGGTCGAACCTTGAAGACACTTTGACCCGAGAGAGACCGAGATGGCGTAGCGTCTTTCGATGCGTTTCGGAACCGACTCGTCCGCAATGTCCGATTTTTCTCTTATTATCCGAACCGGAAGGAGAACTGGTCCGAATGTCGGTCGGCTTTTGTTTCGGGCGGGTTTCTTCTTCTTCTTTTTTTCTTTTTATATAAATAGTGGTCGCCTTTCAGCTTTGAGACATCGAGGCCGAGGGGAGTTTATTTTACTTTCTATTTTTATTTATAGCTGAAAACCTTAAGTAATAAAATTAGACGAGGCCTTACATTCTCTTATACATAAATACATACATACATATTTATTTATTCTACTGGACTTCCAAACTTCATCCACGGCCCACTGCTCTCGGAATGTAAACCCAACCATACATAGCTAAATATCAAGAATCCTAAAACGGCGACGCTGATCTAGTCGGAATGCTCCATGCTAAGCTTGGTGAGCTTAGCGCCAAGCTTGCCGAGGTGAAGAATGGCCACCTTCTCGTCCAGGTGCTTGGGCATGGCGTAGACCTTCTTCTCATACTTGCCCGTGTCCCTTTCCATCCACAGCTCCAGCTGCGCCATCACCTGGTTCGTGAAGGTGCAGGAGGACATCACCGAGCTAGGGTGGCCCAAGTGCACGAGGCGTCCCTCCGCCAAGACAATGACGCCCGACTTGGTGTCGGGGAAGACCCACCTGTCCGTCTGGGGATTGAAGGTGATGCGCTTCATGCCCGGGAAGCTCGAGTCCGGGCATGTCAATCGCCTTATCGAAGGGACCACTGTTGCAGACAATGGCGTTGTTCTTCATCTTCCTCATGTGGTCGACCGTGATGCCCTTGCTGCCGCCCGCGGTGACGATAAAGATGTCGGCCTCAGAGACAACATCCTCGAGGGTTAGGACCAGGATACCTTCCATGAGAGCCTGGAGAGCGCGGATGGGATTGATTTCGGTCACAATGACACAAGCACCGGCCTTCTTCAGGGCAGCAGCGCAGTCCTTGCCGACGTCTCCATATCCACAGACCACAGCAACTTTCCCGGCAATCTCAATGTCGGTGGCCATCAGTAGACCGTCAGGCCCAGAGGGGAGGCAACCGCACAAATTTTGAAACTGTTCCATGCAAGAGCACTGCGTTCCAAGAAGGGATTAAATGGAGCTACTCGTGACTCTATCTTTATCATAAAACTGGAATGACTAGATTCTTTATTAGTACCTTGGTCTCGGTGACAGAGTCGTTGACATTAATAACGGGGAATAAGAGAGTCCCATTGGCCTGCATCCGGTACAGCCTCTCGACAGCAGTGGCGGTCGCCACGGAGACTCCGACGAGTCTCTCCTTCATCTTGCGGTACCTCTTCAGATCGGTCTCCAACCCATCCCTGATTATGGTCAGCACGATCTGCAACTCCGTATTATCAGTGGACGCCGGGTCGGGGAGATTCCCACCGTTCTCGTAGGCCTCCTCCGCCTTGATGCCCTCATGGATGAGGAGGATGGCATCGCCCCCATCGTTGACGATGAGGTCGGGGCCACCGCCGGGGCCCCAGTCGAGGGCCCGCTCGATGCACCACCAGTACTCCCGGGGCGTCTCGCCCTTCAGGGCAAAGACGGCAGCGGAGTCGCGGGCGATGACAGCCGCCGCGTGGTCCTGGGTGGAGAAGGTGTTGCACGAGCACCAGCGGGCCTCGGCGCCGAGGGCGGTGAGGGTCTCGATGAGGACGGCAGTCTGGATGGTCATGTGGACGGAGCCGGTGATCCTTGCGCCCTTGAGCGGCTGCGAGGGGCCAAACACCGAGCGGCAGGACATGAGGGCGGGCATTTGGACCTCCGCGAGCTGGATCTCGAGGCGGCCGAAGTCCGCTTGCGACATGTCCTTGACCTTGTACTCGCGGCCGCTGGCGGTTCTCTCCGCTGGCAACGCCATTCCTTTTTCCTTCTTCGGGTGTTTGGACTGAGATCCGAAACACAAACCCTGTGGGGGGAGAGAGAGAGAGAGAGAGATGGTCGGAGGGATGGAGCGAAGGAAGGAGATGGTGTTGAGGAATTTAAGTACTTGAGCCGGCTGCCTCTCAGTACATACACGTCTACATCATCAACGTTTTGAGCCGGTTAGTACATACACGTCCCCGTCATCGAGGTTTTGAGCCGGTTAGTACATACACATCCCCATCATCGAGGTTTTGAGCTAGTTGATATCAATGCTTGCGACGGACGAGCCGTGGATCATGAAGATATCACCAGTAGCAAGTCATCTTAAAGATACCGTAGCAAGTCACGTAAAGATGTTAGGAAAATCACTGTTCATTATCACTGTTCATACAATGCACATCCCCATTATCGAGGTTTTGAGCTGGTTAGTACATACACGTCGCCGTCATCAAGGTTGCCTCTCAGTACATCCACATCCACATTAGCAAGGTTCCTCTTGAAGTGAAAGCTGTTGTTGGAAAAGGAATTGGAAATCAGAATTTGATTTAATGAATTATTTGCTTCCCACAAAGTCTGAAAATGAGAGTACTAGCGTGCAAAGTGATCACCCACCCCGACGCGATATTGTAACTTCGAACCCACTTAGTCAATGATTTTCAATCATAAGATTAGAAAACTTCCCACACTTACATATTAGCTCACACACTCACATCTTTTCAATGTAAGACAAAATATTTCTTAATTTATTTTACAAAAAAACTATCAACAATTGCTCAATACTTTATGAAGAGAGAAATGGATGGCCATGATTTGGTGTTGGAAGTTGGTAGCTCCGGTGAAAAAGGGAGAAGAGAGTTGCATAGAAGCCGGCTGCTGGATCTGGAGCACGCTGAAACCGTGGGCTGTGTGGAACAGATCAAGCCTTAGCTTTGATAGATGGGCTGGTTTTGTAGGCCCGGCCAGCATGAAAGCCTTTCTTCCTCCGCGTGCTTGTGTGTGTGTGCGCGCGCATGGCTGAAGACCCAATCATTTTAAATAAAATGCAATTATTAGGTGAAAGTTTGAGAGTAGAATATCCATTTTGAATTTTCCTTTATGTAAGCTTGCAAGTTAAATGTGAATTAAATATTTAGTACTAATAGCTTCCGATGTCGTGTCAGTAGTTTTGCAAATCGGTCAAGCAGCAATAGTCATGGGCTCGTCCCGAGACATCACCCGATTGACGAACCAAAAGTTTCACCAAAGCAAGGCCCAGCTTATAGGGAGCTCTAGGCCCATGAATGAATGTGCAGATGACAAACCTCTCTCTCTCTCTCTCTCTCTCTCATGTTTCGTAAGGGCTAAAAAGAAATGAAAAGAGAATCATATTGCCGTGAATTATGAAAATCGTATTTTTAGTTTCTTGATGCATATTATGTTGGCTTCACTTCTATCTTTACTTAGATCTCTGTATATTAAAGGAAAATAACACAAATAGTTCCTGAATGTTGGCCTGATGATGCATTCTCTAAATTTTTAATTTGTTCAATGCAATTCCTACACTGTAATCAAATGTATGATGTGGTCATTGAACTTCCAATTTACCCAATGAAATCCATGAACTTTTAGTTAATATTTAGGTTCATCATTAAATTTTGGCTCAATATGCAATGTGGCATCTGAATTTTTAATTTGTTAGTCCCTACACTGTAATCAAATGTATAATATGGTTATTGAACTTTTAATGATTTCTGAACTTTTATTATATGTTCAAGTTTGTCCCTAAATTTTGGCCCAACCTATAGTGTGGTTTTCAAATTTTTAATTTGTTCAATATGGTCCTTAAACTATAATCAAATGTATAATGCGGTTCTTAAACTTTTAATTTGTTCAATATGATCCCCGAACTACTGATATATATTCAAGAGTATAAATATGTTCAACATTAATTTAAGTTTAAGAATAATGTTAAACATTTTCATATAGTCTAAGGATTAAATTGAATATGTACCAGAAGTCCAAAAATCATATTGAACAAATTAAAGTTTAAGGACCATATTGCACTACATTACACATTAAATTAAAGTTTAAAGACCATTTATATCATTATCCATTTATTAAACTTGAAGTGTGCCATCTTTTTTTTTTTCCATGTGCTTTGAATGAAAACCAAAGCTTGAGCAAGGTTGGTGACACCCTTGCCATGTCTGGTTGTGGTCGCACCACCCAAATCTAGTGAGGGCGCTGTAGCCCTCGCCTACATCCAATGAGGGTTGCAGGCTCTCACCTAGGGTCGGTGACCTTCCCCAGCCATCGTCAAGCCGTAGACCAACGAAGGGGAATAAGAAAGAAAATTATTAAAAAAAAATTTTAAAAATTATAAATTATCAACGTTAGCTAATTGTGGTATATAAAACAACCGTGATCTATGTCAACGATATTCTGCCAAAATTAGCTGAAAGAACTATACTAGCAAATCATCAAAAGGTTTAGGATTAAATTGGTCAAATTAAAATGTTTAGAATTGAATTGGCATCCGTATAATGGTTTATGACTTTTTTGGTAATTTTCCTTTGAAATGTGATCCCCATTTTTCACTCATGATAAATCAATTACACAGACTTAAACGAATTATTATTATTGTAGAAATGCATATTTCATAACTAAATCGTAAAGAAAATGTCGAAGTACAAGAATTAAAATGAATTTCAATCTTAATTAAATGACCGAAAGTAAGCTTTTCTGTTGCATCTTTGTCTTCGATGAATCCTCTATTGCCATTTAATAAATTTTGATAGTGGGGGTCTTTCCGATTACCTTACATTTGGATAAAATTGATTGTCAGTTCTTGAGCTTTTCTAATTATTTGGGCAAATTTTTATTTTTAGCTGTCTGAATTGAACATGGCTCGATGAGTAATGATCGAAAAAGTACCAAAAAGTTATAAACCTATTATATTAATATAAATTCAGTCATAAACTTTCGGGTGAACTAATTTAATTTTTTGACAAAAAAGAAAAAAAAATGGATTTAGCCATAAACCTTTTTTATTTGTGCTAATATAGTGTCCAGTCAATTTGGTTAGAAATTACTAACGTGAACGTTGGCCATCGTACATCTACATAGCACGACCAGTACCAATGTAGACTTTTTTTAATTATTAAATATTCTTTTTTTTTTTTATTTTTTATTAATTCCCTTTGCCAATTGCCAACCTTTGTGATGGCCGGTGGAGGTCGTTAGCTACCGTCAAGGGGAGGCCTTGTCGGCCTTTGACAATTTTCTCTGTCTCCACTTCATTTTTTTTTCTCGGAAAGTTTCCTCCCGAACCTTAATTGGATTATGCATTGCCCACAATCAGTTATTGATTTTTTTTCGTGTTCGCGTCTTGCTTAGGGTTTTTGAATTGATGGAGTCGATTGGGAATGTCGATCAGGAGCTTTAATTCAGGGAGCCAGTAGGACCGATCTCGAAGTTAGGGCTTGCATTTGAAGGTGCGAATTAAATGGAGGTCGATTCCTCAATGGAGGCCCCTCGCCGTCTAGCCTCACCCATCCCTCGCCAGATTTGGCGAAAGGCAGCCTCGCCCAAATGGCGAGGGCATCCCAATCCCACGTATTTTGTGTTTTAGCCACGAATTTTGCGTTTTAACTCTTCCTTATGCATGTTGTGATTGGCTGATTGCTTGGGTACGAACTACTCCGTTTTTTTTTTTTTTTATTAACCACCCATCGTTGCAGCGTGGATGGTAGGGCTCTTGGACTCCACGCAGGAGGTCGGCTTTCTCCCCGCGAAGCGGAGGAGCGTTGCGTGATGTCTTGCTAGGGATGCGTGGGTGGTGGTTTCTTGCGTGCCTCCTCAGGGTTTACTCATTGCTATCGGCCGTGCGGTGGGTTCTGGGTCACCAGAAAAAAAAAAAAAAAAAAAAAAAAAAAAAAAAAAAAAAAAAACTACTCCGTTTTTCCACTTAGTATATATCCTGGTCTTGTTGTCGGGATGCACGTTTGATTATGAATTTATGATGATTATATTATACTTTTGTTTTACCGTCTAGATTCTATAGCTGTTCGATATTAATTAGTTAAAATCAGTCGTGTGAGGAACATATGAGCTAGAAGACAAATTGTGGAAGACGCTTATGTTATCTAGTAGTATTAATGAGCCGAATGGTGCGCATCACCCCCACAAAACTCCGATTATTTCATGAAAACTGAAATCTATTGAAATTTTTTAATATATATATATATATATATATTCTAATTATAGTTTAAAAATAATATGAAAGTGATTTTCTTATGTTTGTCAGCGGAAATGATGAAACACTTGTTTCAAGAAAAAGCCTTCTCGCTGAGGACTAGGGCTTGGGTGTCGGGGTCTCGGGCCCATACCTAGAGACTCAAGCTTGGCAACTGGGGATTGGGGCACATTTGCTGAAGTCCTGAGATATCAGGCCTGGCTGCCTAGGTTCAACTCAATATCTCCCAACTCTGATACCATGTAAGATTTTGCGAAATCACAGCCATAGATGTAGGCATGGTTATTATTTTAATATTTCAACAGTGCATAAGGACATCAAGAGCAGCAACAGCCTGCTGGACTCAAACATGCAGACCGAGATCGCAACTTCGGCCTCGCCAAGTTGGGCCGCAATGCTGTCACCGTGCACTTGTGGGCATGAGGATGGATGTGTTGTTATTTGGGGGTTGTCCTGCTCGAGGTGGCCTTGGGAGAGAGGCGATGGACGAGGCGATCGAGAAGGCCGAGAGGCTGATAGATGGATGGACAAGGGCCTGGTTGCGGACTCTCTAAATCCTTCCGTACTCAACATTCAAATTGGAAAACAAGCAAAAGAGCAATTAAAAGCGGGTGCCATAAACCACCCGAAATTTGCCAGTCGAAAACAAATAAGTTCCCAAAACAAAGTTCCTCAAAACAAAAAAGCTAAGGAGATCATACTCATCTCCCTCTCCACGCATGATGCAGAAACTCATCTGAGTATTGCCATGCCACCAAGAGAAGGGATCTCTTGTCACCACGCCTCTGTTCATGCTTTCATGCACCTTTTCCCTCCGCCAATTGAACATTGCACGGAACACAACTGATGAACGCTTGGAGCATTTCGATGTTTACATAAATGCTCCAACATGGCAAAGTGAAGGCTCGACAGGCAAAATCCAATTGATGGAGCCTTGAAGACACTCTGAACTCATCTCCGAGCGGTGAAATCGCTAGAAAAGAGAGGAATCGTGAATCAGAGATGGAACCTTAAAGACACTTCAACTCGATCGAGAGAGAGAGAGAGAGAGAGAGAGAAAGAGAGATTCGAATTCGATGGAGTAAGAGGAAGAGGGAGACCGAGCCGAACTTATGTCTTATTATCCGAACCGGAAGGAGACCTGATCCGAAGATAGGGTCGGATTTGTTCGGGCGGGGTTCGGGTTTTCTTGGGTTAAATAATCGTCCACTAATAACAGTTGTCGCTTCTGACCCCAAAAGAAACAAAAAAGACTAACAACAGTCAACTCTTTTCAGCTCTGAGAATCATTGCGGCCGAGGGGAATTTCTTTATATACTTTCATTGTTTTTAAAATTTTATTTATAGCTGAGAAACCTTCCGTTATAAGATTAGGACCAAGTCATACACTTATTCTATTTTACATTATACATATATATAAATAACTTTCGCCCACGGGTTGCCTGCCGTAGACCCTCTATAGTACTTTGCCCCTCTAGGAAAAATATCCCTAAAAGGCGACGCTGGTCTAGTCGGCGTGCTCCTTGCTGAGCTTGGTGAGCTTAGCGCCGAGCTTGCCGAGGTGAAGACTGGCCACCTTCTCGTCCAGATGCTTGGGCAAGGCGTAGACCTTCTTCTCATACTTGCCAGTGTCCCTTTCCATCCACAGCTCTAGCTGCGCCATCACCTGGTTCGCGAAGGAGCAGGAGGACATCACCGAGCTAGGGTGGCCCAAGTTTACGAGGCGTCCCTCTGCCAGCACAATGACGCCCGACTCAGTGTTGGGGAAGACCCACCTGTCCGTCTGGGGATTGGTGGTGACGCGCTTCATGCCCGGGAAGGTCTCGAGGCCGGGCATGTCAATCGCCTTATCGAAGGGACCGATGTTGCAGATGATGGCATTGTTCTTCATCTTCCTCATGTGGTCGATCATGATGATGCCCTTGCTGCTGCCAGCGGCGACGGCAAAGATGTCGCCCTCGGAGACAACATCCTCTAGGGTTAGGACCGGGATACCTTCATGGACAGCTTGGAGAGCGCGGATGGGATCGGCCTCGGTGATAGTGACACGAGCACCAGCCTTCTTGAGGGCAGCAGCACGGTCCTTGCCGACGTCTCCATATCCACAGACCACAGCAACTTTTCCAGTGATCTCTAGGTCGGTGGCCGTCATTAGACCGTCAGGCCCAGTGGGGCGGCAACCGCACAAATTTTGAAACTGTCTCATGCAAGAGCACTGTTCCAAGAAGGGAATAAATGGAGCTACTCATCACTCTACTCAAATTATATAACTGCAGTGGTTAGATTCTACCTTGCTTTTGGTGATGGACTCATTGACATTGATAGCAGGGAATAAGAGAGTCCCATTGGCCTGCATCCGGGACAATCTCTCAACAGCAGTGGCGGTTGCCTCGGAGACTCCGACGAGTCTCTCCTTCATCTTGCGATACCTCTTCGGGTCGGTCTCCAACCCATCCCTGATTATGGTCAGCACGATCTGCAACTCCAGGTTGTCGGTGGATGCCGGGTCGGGGAGATTCCCGGTGCTCTCGTAGGCCTCCTCTGCCTTGACACCCTCGCAGATGAAGAGGGTAGCGTCGCCTCCGTCGTTAACGATGAGGTCGGGGCCGCCGCTGGGTCCCCAGTCGAGGGCCTGCTCGATGCACCACCAATACTCCTGAGGCGTCTCACCCTTCCAGGCGAAGACAGCAGCAGAGTCGCGGGCGATGGCGGCTGCCGCATGGTCCTGGGTGGAGAAGCTGTTGCACGAGCACCAGCGGACCTCGGCACCGAGGGCAGTGAGGGTCTCGATGAGGACGGCAGTCTGGATGGTCATGTGGACAGAGCCACTGATTCTCGCGCCCTCGAGGGGCCGCGAGGGGCCGAACTCAGAGCGGCAGGCCATGAGGCTGGGCATTTCGACCTCCGCGAGCTCGATCTCGAGGCGGCCAAAGTCAGCCTGCCAAATTTCCTTGACCTTGTACTCGTGGCCGCTGGGGGTTCTCTCCATTTGAAATGCCATTCTTTTTTCCTTCGTCAGTTGTTTTGGACGGAGATATGAAACTCACTATGTGGAGGGAGGGAGGGAGGGAGGGAGGGAGAGAGAGAGAGAGAGCGACAAAGGAAGGAGATGGGGTTGAGAGAAATAAATACTTGAGCCTGGGACCGGGACGCGTTCCTTGATCTGTTTGTTAATGTGTTCCTCGAACATCGATGTGACTTGTGTTCTCCTTGCTTGATGAACTCATGAGTCTTGGGTATGTGCCTTCTTATTTCTTGACGTGATTGGTGTTCTTATTGCTTGATGTGATTTGTGATCTCCTTGGTGAACTTGTGAGTCTTCGGTATGTGCATTTTTCTTTCTTGATGTGATTGGCGTTCTTCTCTCTTGATGTGACTTGTGTTCTCATGAGTCTTGGGTATGTGCGTTCTTCTTTCTTGATGTGATTGGTGTTCTCCTTGCTTGATATGATATGTGATCTCCTTGCTTGATGAACTCATGAGTCTTGGGTACTGCGTTCTTCTTTCTTGATGTGATCAATGTTCTCCTTGCTTGATTGGTGTTCTTCTTGCTTGATGAACTCATGAGTCTTGGGTATGTGCGTTCTTCTTTCTTGATGTGATTGGTGTTTTTGTTGCTTGATGTGATTTGTGATCTCCTTACTTGGTGAACTCGTGAGACTTCGGTATGTGCGTTTTTTCTTTCTTGATGTGATTGGCGTTCTTCTCTCTTGATGTGACTTGTGTTCTCCTTGCTTAATGAACTCATGAGTCTTGGGTATGTGCGTTCTTCTTTCTTGATGTGATTGTTGCTCCTTGCTTGATATGATATGTGATCTCCTTGCTTGATGAACTCATGAGTCTTGGGTATGTGCGTTTTTCTTTCTTGATGTGATTGGTGTTCTCCTTGCTTGATTGGTGTTCTTCTTGCTTGATGAACTCATGAGTCTTGGGTATGTGCGTTCTTCTTTCTTGATGTGATTGGTGTTCTCCTTGCTTGATTGGTTTTCTCCTTGCTTGATGAACTCAGGAGCCTTGGGTATGTGCGTTCTCCTTGCTTGATGTGATTTGTGTTCTACTTGCTTGGTGAACTCATGAGTCTTGGGTATGTGCGTTCTTCTTTCTTGATGTGATTGTGTTCTTCTTTTTTGATGTGATTTGTGTTCTCTTTTCTTGATGAACTCATGCCTTGGGTATGTGCGTTTTTATTTCTTGATGTGATTTGTGTTCTCTTTTCTTGATGAACTCATGTCTTGGGTATGTGCGTTTTTCTTTCTTGATGTGATTGGTGTTCTTCTTTCTCGATGAACTCATCAGTCTTGGGCATGCGTTCTTAATAAGCTTTTGATAGATGAGCTGGATTGTAGGCCCGGCCAGCATGAAAGTAATTTGAAAGCCTTTCTTCCTCTGCATGCTTGTGTGTGTGCCTGGCCGAAGAAACAATCATCCTAATAAAATTCAATTATTAGGTGAAAGTTTGAGAATAAAATATCCATTTTGAATTTTTTTCATGTAATTTTGCAAGTTAAATGTGAATCAATAACTTAACACTAATAGCTTCGGAGGTTTGTGTTAGTTGTTCTCCAAACTGGTCAAGCAGCAATAGTCATGGGCTTGTCCCGAGACATTTCCAGACCGACAGGCTAGGAGTTTCACCAGAGCAAGGCCCAGTTTCGAGGGACATCTTGGCCCATGAATGAATGCGCGGTATGAGAAGCCTCTCCCTATCTCGCCGGGATTGGATGCCATCGTACTTCACTAATTATAAAATGTCAATACATAAGAATTGGCCTCTCTCTCTCTCTCTCTCTCTCTTTGCGCAATGGGATAATCACGGCACACACGACGAATACGGCAAGCAAAGGGCCGGCAGTCGGGATTGGAGAGGAAGGCGAAGGCCGTCTCTCTCTAGAACCATATTCGAAGTATCGAGCGAAGTCTTTGCAAGGAAAAGAGAACTGAATTGTTGTGAATTACAAAAATCGTGCTTTTGGTCTCCGTTTTTTAATCTTGAAGTGTGCCATCTTTGTTCTATCTATTTTAATGAAACGTCATTTTGATCACTGTAATATGAAATGCGAAAATAATTACTAAAAAGTCATAAAACTATTATATAGTTGTCAATTCAATCATAAACATTTGAATTTGACTAATTTAATCCTAAATCTTTTGATGATTTGCCAATTTAGTTCTTTCAGCCGATTTTGACTGGAAATCGCTATGTAGACAATAATTGTCTTATATGATATGACCAATATTGATACATACAATTTTTGAAAATATTTACAAAAAAAAAAAATATTTTCTTTTCTTTTTTCCCTATTTTTTTTCTTTTCTTTAACCAGGGTCGCTGGCCAAAGCTTGGGCAAAGGTCACAACGCCCTCATCGACCACAATGGGGCACACGGACCCTCCCCCAAATTTAAGCTAGGCTAGGGTGTCGTGACGCTCGTACCTAGGCGAGGGTGGCCCTCACTAGATCGGGGCATGATGCTGGAGTTGAGTTGAGTTTTTAGGGATTGGTGTGACGTTTGGACTTGAGTTGTCAACAAAGCAATCAATGAGCACAATTTGCAATTGACAGTAACCAATGCAAATCGGTATTATGTGACCAATGATGTTATCAATGAAGAGTGGTTAACTAAGATAGTTATCAATATAAGATGATAAGTGGTTAGTTGTACATAAGTAGAGGAATGAAGACTGCAAAGGAATATTTGAATAAGAGCTAACTCGAAAGATATCTCAAAGAGCATAACTACTTGTAGATAAGAATGTGTAGTTGAAGACAATCAGTATGAAGCCTAAAACAATTGGGTTGTGTTTGGTGGTTAGAATAAATTCAAGATAAGATAATAATTATCATATCTTGCGTTTGGTGCATGCTCAACGTAGGATAAAATTGGATATAAAACGGATATAAGCCGAATAAAATTATTCCATAGGAGAGATGGGATAAATGTGGATAAAATTTATAATATTCATAATAAGAAATTTTTTTCTCAAATAACAAACTTCTTATATAAACAAATTTAAAATTATATTTCAATATAAATAATATTTAAATTCTAATATAAGAAATGCAAAATAACAATTTATTTTTAATTTAATCTTATTTTTATTTATATATTTGAATTTAATTATATCCCATAATATAAATTCAATAAATGAATATATATTTATTACATATTTTAGGTGTTATAGTATTTTAGGTATATTAGTATAGTTTTCTGTTTAATAAATTTTATTATAGAATGATGGAAGGGGAAGAAAGAAATAAAAAATAAATTAATTTTAAAAAGAGAGGAAAATAAAATAAGAAAGCAAATAAAAATGAAGTTGCTCATAGGAGATTTTTACTATTTCCGTTTGTAATATTTGCAATTCATTTATATTGATTATATTGATATGACGTTTATATCAAACAATATATATGATATGATGTTATTATATCCGACTTCATTACTGAAATCACCAAATAGTGGATAAGATATAGCAAAATCCTTTAAATTTTATATCATATCATATTCAGTCATATTTTGGTTAAAAATCAAAACAACAATGTAGCCTTAGAGTTTGCAAATAAAAAGATAACCCGACGGTTATATTTTGTGGAAGATTATGTAAGGCCGAGTGAATCAATTGTAAAGGATCTGTAATAATAATAAAAATAAAAAACAATTGTGCAATTTCTCAAATTGAATTTATTTATCAATACGTCATCCTTCATTCTTTAGGTTTATCTTTAGTTTTATGTTAGTTATCCTAGTTACAAAATTACTTTGAATCACCATAGAACCCGATTTATCTAAAAGACCAAAGATCCAATATTTGGTGAAACATATTTCATTGACAATCCAATTTCGGCGAATCGAAGTACAAGAATTATAATGAATTTCAATCTTGAGTAAACGACTGAAGGTAAGCTTTTCTGTCACATCTTCGTCTTCGATATAATTTGATAATTTGCAATATTGGGTGTCTTTCTCATTTTCCTTACGGGGAGAAAATCAAATGTCAGTTCTTGAGCTTTTCTAATTATTTGTGCAAATTTTCATTTTAAGCTATCTGAATTGAACATAACTTGATCAGTTTGCCTACTTATTTAAGTAAATCCATGTTTACCCAAAAAAAAAAAAATTCTTATATAAAAAAGCATGGGTTTCCACTAGCATTCCAATTATGCCCCACATATTTTGTGTTTGAGCCATAAATTTTGCTTTTTAAATCTTGCTTCTGCATGTCGTGATTGGCTGATTGCTTGGGTGAGGAATATATAAACTAGAAGACAAATTGCGGAAGGCCCTTATGTTATCTATTAATGAGCCAAATGGTGCGCATCTCCCTCACAAAACTCCGGTTATTTTATGAAAAATGATTTTTATTGAAATTTTAAAAAAATTATTTTCTCATTGTATTTTACAAATAATCGAAAGTCATTTTCTCATGTTTGTTAGAGGAAATGATGGAGCACATGTTTCAGGAAAAATTCTTGAGAACGACTCCCGGTCCTAAAGTTCGAGCGCTAGAAACGTGGGCAGAGATAGGTTCATTCATGGGGGTCTCGGGCCCGGTTGCTCCTTGGTGCCCAAGCCTGCGTCCCCTAAGGCGGGCATAGAACCCCGGCAATCAATCTTGGATACCCAATTCCTATGGGAACCCGATGGCCAAGCCCGTGACCGTCATGCTTGTTGATATTTAAATATTCTAATACTTCCCTTTATGCATAGACTGGAATTTGGTCTAAGTTTAAAACATGAAAATATGTAATTAGGAAGGCAAATATGGACCTGGAAAGATTTAAATTTGAGACTTTCTATAATAGCATGTAAGATTTGAGGGATCATTGTCAACGAATCTAAAAATTTAAGCCATTAGATAAATGCACGGTTAATATTAAAATATTCTAACAATTCACAATAATATTAATAGCAGCAACATCCTGCTAGACTTAACATGCGGGCCAAGATCGCCAACTTCGGCCTCGCAAATTGGGCTGCAACGCTGTTACCATGCACTCATGGGCACCCAGGGCTCCATAGCCTCAGAGTATGTCCTATGGGGTCGTGTCCATGAGGATGGATGCGTTCTTGTTCAGGCTGGAGGAGGGGAGAGTGATGTAGGCTAGCGTGGTCGAGGCCTTTGGCAGAAGTAGCAACGAGGAGATCGGAAAGGCCGAGAGGGTGAGGGGATGGATGGACAAGGGCCTGGTAGCGGACTTCTTGTGCTCGGTGGAGACTGGAGAGCATTGCGATCTCGTGCTTGAATTGGGACCCGTCGAAGATGCCAAGCATGGTGGACATAGTTTATGCCTTGTGCAGGAGCAATGGCATCTTTGATGTCTCGGAAAATGGATTATCAGCCGATGCTCAGGTTTTGGCAACAGAGAGAGAGAGAGAGAGAGAGAGAGAGAGAGAGAGAGGTCATGGCTGAATGTACTTCGCTTATACAAGTAAGCAGTGTTACTAGACCTACAAGTAGGAAATGAAGAAGACAACAATTACTAAATGCCTGATACATAAAATGTGAAGTTCTCTGTGCATGTGAGATTACAAAGATATCCGTGCATGAGAGAACTCACTATTAGGTTCCATCTCTCCATGCAACTACCGACAATATGTAATAGAAGCAAGGAATGGGTCCCAAAGAAGAGATGTATTTCTAACATTCTGGTCTAGTCCCTAGTCAATTTAGAGAGGTTACAAAAGAAAACTCTGAACATGCATCAAGGACTACTAACAGAAACAGAGCACACCCAGAAACACCATTGGTTTTCTTGCTCAACTAAGGTCAACGTGCAAGCAGGAAATGAAAAAGACAACAATCACTAAACACCTAAATACAAAATATGAAGAAGTCAATTCGCAATAAAAAAGAAGAAGTTGGTATTAAAAAGTACCAATCTCCAACTTCGTCAATCATCAAGAGAAAAAAATATCACGTTCGGCTCCATGGTCATAATTGATAACTTTGCATTAAATTCACAATCAAAATGACAAATTAAGTATCCATCATAATATGGAATGTGTAAATATTCTATAAAAGTATTTTTTCACCCAACTCAAAATTTTCGAGCTCTTCTGAGTCCTCCTCAACCGAAAGTGAAACCGGTGCAGATCATAGCCAATCTTGAGCACATATGAAAGCCTTCACCCACCATACCTGAGGTCAAGGAGCTATGAAACACGTCGAGCACACAACCTGCTATGCTAAATACGGCCTCTGATGCTATGGTCGAGACAGGCACAGCCTCTAATGCTCTTGTCTGCATAAGGAATTCTTTTAAAATGATCCCACACGACAGATCTTCTCCTTCTATTTGTGGCACTAAGATCCCTCACTACAGGCATCTTGCAATCCTTAAATCCGTGGCACTTGAAACTTGCAAATTATTATTACAATCAGATTAAATGCGCCAGACCAATGTTCCTCTACAATCCAATAACAAAAGGACAATGTAATATGGAAGCTGTAGTCTTCTACAGCCTCTTGACAAATAACCAGAAATGCTCGCCTAGGTGGCAGGGTTCTTCGGCATTTAGTCCTGCCAATGAATGTCATAAATAACTAGAAAAGCACTATGTAATCCTGCAACTTTCAGGATAACAAAACCACAATAACAAGTGAGATTATAAGCTTATGAGAAGCACAACTATACATGCTGAACTATAACTCTGCACAACTTCTTGAAAACAAGACCTCTCTCCAATGACTCAGCAGAACATCTTGAAAACACTGCATACAATTGACCTGTTTTCCAAATTGCTGGCCTACAAGATATAGTAGTATTCAGCTAAGAGGTACAGAGGCTTGAAACCGCTCTACATGCCCGAGTAAATAAACACATAAATGTACATGCATGAAGAATCCAACCTCAAAATAAATAAATAAATAAATCCAGTTAGCACACCTTGAAACAATTCAAGAACTAGTGAACGCCAAGTACAAACCCATTTCCCTGGGCAGGAAAAGGGGAAATTTTATACACATCAAATCAGCTCGAGCATCTACATGACACGATTCCTCCCTATGGATGTACCCCGAACTTGTGCAAAAATTCAAACCATGCAATTCATCAACGTCTTAGAAATGGATCAAACGAGCTCCGAAGGAGAACAACAAACGCATGATGCCTGATTTGAAAGTTCATACACTAGAGGAAGTACTTTTCTCGACTCTACTTTCTCTGGAAAACGCAGATAACCTAACACAGCTAAAGGAGTCACCAATCACCCTCAAAATTTCTTAAAACTCTCAATCCTTCCGAAACCACCCGAAATTTGCCAGTCAAGAAACAAATAAGAAAGTTCCCAAAACAAAGAAGGTAAGAAGATCATATTCATCTCTCTTCTCACATAACGCAGGAACTCATCTCTGTGTATCGCCAAGCCACCAAGAGAAGGGTTCTCTGTCACCACGCCTCTGTTCATGATTTCGTGCACCTTTTCCTCTGCCAATTGAATATTGGCACAGAATACAACTGGTGAACACTACGAGCATTTCGATGTTGACACAATCGTACGACTTAGGCACATGAAGGAGAGTACCGTCCATCCAACAAAGCAAATTAACGCTCGACAGGCAAAACCCAATGCGATGGAGTCTTGAAGAAAAGCTCTAAACTTATCTCCGAGCGGCGAAATCGCGAGAAAAGAGAGGAAGAGTGAATCGGAGATCGAACCTTGAACATTTCAACGAAGGGGAGAGAGAGAGAGGGGGGGAGGGAGAGTGGTGCAGATCAAAAGTGAGAGTGGTGCAGATCAAAAGTGAAAGTTAAGGACACAACCTCCTAGGCTAAATGCGGCCTCTAATGCTATAGTCAAGATAGGCACAACCTCTAATGCTCTTGTCTGCACAAGGAATCCTTTTAAAGTGATCCCACACGATGGATCTTCTCCTTCTATTTGTGGCACTAAGATCCCTCATCGCAGTCATCTTGCAATCCTTCAATCTGCGACACTTGAAAGCCGCCAATTATTATTACAATCAGATAAAATGTCCCAGACCAATTTTCCTCTACAATACAATAATAAAAGCACAGTGCGTTATGGAAGCTGTAGTCTTCTACAGCCTCTTGACAAATAACTAGAAAAGCTCGCCTAAATGGCAGGATTCTTTGGCATGGAGTCCTGCCTATGAATGTCATATATAACTAGAAAAGCACTATGTAGTCCTGCAACTTTCAGGATTAAAAAACCACTATAACGAGTGAAATTATGAACTTATGACAAGCACATCTGTACATGCTGAATATAAACTCTGCATAACTTCTCAAAAACAAGGCCTCTCTCCTATGACTCTGCAGAACTTCTTGAAAACACCAGATACAATTGACATCACAAAGGGTCCTGTTCTCCAAATTGCTGCCCTACATGATATAGTAGTATCGCGCTACTTATTAGAGGGCACAGAGGCTCAAAACTGCTCTACATGCGCGAGCAAATAAACACATAAACATGCACGCATGAAGAATCCAACCTTGAAATAAAATAACACCAGTTAGCTCACATCGAAACAATTAAAGAACAAGTAAACACCAAGTACAGACACGTCTCCCTGGACAAGAACTCAAGCATCTGCACGACACAATTCCACCCTATGTGTACCGCCGAACTTGTCGTGCAAAAATCCAAACAACGCAATTCATCAACACCTTAGAAATGACTCAAACGAGCTCAGAAGGAGAACAAGGAGCGCATGATGCCGGATTCAAAAGTTCATATGCTAAGACGGAATACTTTTCTCGACTCCAGCTTCCCTGTAAGATGCAGATAACCTAACACAGCTAAAGGAGTCATTAAGCACCCTCAAAAGTTCTTAAAACTCTCAATCCTTCCATGCTCAACATTCAATTTGAAAGCAATATAGCAATTAGAAGCGGCTGCCGAAAACCACCCGAAATTTGCCAGTCAACAAACAAGTAATCATGTTCATCTCTCTCCTCACATAACGGAGGAACTCATCTCTGACTATCGCCATGCCACCAAGAGAAGGGTTCTCTCTTGACACAATCCTACAACTTAGGCACACGAAGGACAGCACCGTCCATCCGACAAAGCAAATTTAACGCTCGACAGGCAAAACCCCTTGCGATGGAGTCTTGAAGACAAGCTCTGAACTTATCTGCGAGCGGCAAAATCCCTAGAAAAGAGAGGAAGAGTGAATCGGAGATCGAACCTTGAAGACACTTTTAACTCGAGAGAGAGAGAGAGAGAGAGAGTAATTCGTATTCGAGGGGGCACGAGGTTGAGAAAGACCGCGCCGAACTTATCTCTTCTTATCCGAACCGGAAGGTGACCTGATCCGAAACATCGGGTCGGGTTTTGTTCGGGCGGAGTTCCTTTTTAGGCTTTAATAATCGTCGACTAATGACCGTGGTCGCTTCTGACCCCACCCCCTCCAATTAAAATAAAAGAGGACTAACAACAGTCATCGCTTTTCAGCTCCGAATTATTGAGACCGAAGGGAATTTCTTTAGTTTACTTTCAGTTCTTTTTAAATTTTTTTATAGCTGAGAAACCTTCCATTATAAGATTAGGACCAAGTCATACACGCATCCTCCATCTATATATATAATATTCTACAGGCAATTCCAAACTTTCACCTACGGTCAGCCCTAGACCGTCCATAATACTTTCCTCCTCTTGGAAAAATATCCCGAAACGGCGACGCTGATCTAGTCGGCGTGCTCCTTGCTGAGCTTGGTGAGCTTAGCGCCGAGCTTGCCGAGGTGAAGACTGGCCACCTTCTCGTCCATATGCCTGGGCAAGGCGTAGACCTTCTTCTCATACTTGTTGGTGTCCCTTTCCATCCACAACTCGAGCTGGGCCATCGCCTGGTTCGTGAAGGAGCAGGAGGACGTTGCGAGGCTAGGGTGGCCAGTGGCGCTACCCAAGTTCACGAGGCGTCCCTCTGCCAAGACAATGACGCCCGACTCAGTGTCGGGGAAGACCCACCTGTCCGTCTGGGGATTGAAGGTGATGCGCTCCACGCCCGGGAAGGTCTCAAGGCCGGGCATGTCGATCGCATTATTGAAGGGACCGATGTTGCAGACGATGGCGTTGTTCTTCATCTTCCTCATGTGGTCGACCGTGATGATGCCCTTGCTGCCGCCGGCGGTGACGGCAAAGATGTCGGCCTCGGAGACAACATCCTCCAGGGTTAGGACCAGTATACCTTCCATGAGAGCTTGGAGAGCCCGGATGGGATCGATTTCGGTCACAATGACACGAGCACCGGCCTTCTTGAGGGCAGCAGCGCCGTCCTTGCCGACGTCTCCGTATCCACAGACCACAGCAACTTTCCCGGCGATCTCGACGTCAGCGGCCATCAGTAGACCGTCAGGCCCAGAGGGGCGGCAACCGCACAAGTTTTGAAACTGTTTCATGCAAGAGCACTGTGTTCCAGGAAGGGATTAAATGGAGCTGCTCGTGACTTTACTCTCAATCATAAAACTGGAATGACTAGATTCTTTATTAGTACCTTGGTCTCGGTGTCAGAGTCGTTGACATTAATAACGGGGAATAAGAGAGTCCCATTGGCCTGCATGGGCCCGTACAACCTCTCGACAGCAGTGGCGGTCGCCTCGGAGACTCCGACGAGTCTCTCCTTCATCTTGTGGTACCTCTTCGGATCGGTCTCCAACCGGCCCCGGATTATGGTCAGCAGGATCTGCAACTCCAGGTTGTTGGTAGACGCCGGGTCGGGGAGATTCCCGGTGCTCTCATAGGCCTCCTCTGCCTTGATGCCCTCGAGGATGAGGAGGATGGCGTCGCCCCCGTCGCCGACGATGAGGTCGGGGCCACCGCCGGGGCCCCAGTCGAGGGCCTGCTCGATGCAGCACCAGTACTCCTGGGGGGTCTCGCCCTTCCAGGCAAAGACGGCAGCAGAGTCGCGGGCGATGGCGGCCGCGGCGTGGTCCTGGGTGGAGAAGGCGTTGCTTGAACACCAGCGGACCTCGGCGCCAAGGGCGGTGAGGGTCTCGATGAGGACTGCGGTCTGGGGGGTCATGTGGAGGTAGCCGGAGATCCTCGCGCCCTCGAGGGGCCGCGAGGGGCCGAACACGGAGCGGCAGGACATGAGGGCGGGCATTTGGACCTCCGCGAGCTCGATCTCAAGGCGGCCGAAGTCGGCCTGCGACATGTCCTTGACCTTGTACTCGCGGCGACTGGCGGCTCTCTCCCCAGACAACGCCATTTTTTTTTCTCTTCTTCGGGGTTTTCGACGGAGATCTGAAACAAAAATCTGCAGTGAGAGAGAGAGAGAGAGAGAGAGAGAGCGAGGAAGGAGACGATGGAAATGCAGTAGCATGGAGGGCGTTATAAAAAAAGATCGAGGGGACTGTGTCATCTGGCCCTACTCCGCCCGGGCGAGTGAAAAGTCCACCTTAAAGTGCCGTGCCCCCCTTCTCCGCACCCCCCACACGTAGTGTGGCTTTCATGGGCCATGTCTGGGGGACGGGCAAGACGGTCTCCGAGCCGTAGATGGGATGGGGGGGCTGATCTTGGCCGTCGGTGGGGGGACGGGCAAGACGGTCTCCGAGCCGTAGATGGGATGTGGGAGGGCAGATTGGCCGTCGGTTGGGGGACGGGCAAGACGGTCTCCGAGCCGTAGGATGGGATGTGGGAGGGCAGATTGGCCGTCGGTTGGGGGACGGGCAAGACGGTCTCCGAGCCGTAGGATGGGATGTGGGAGGGCAGATTGGCCGTCGGTTGGGGGACGGGCAAGACGGTCTCCGAGCCGTAGGATGGGATGGGGGGCAGATATTGGCCGTCGGTTGGGGAACGGGCAAGACGGTCTCCGAGCCGTAGATGGGATGGGGGGCAGATATTGGCCGTCGGTTGGGGGACGGGCAAGACGGTCTCCGAGCCGTAGGATGGGATCGGGGGTTGGGGGGTTGTCGGGTGGGGCCGTGCGAGTGAGTGCGTCCGGATGGGGTTTGTGTGTCGTGTTGGGAATTGGGCGAATTTGATTGGGGTGCGCCACTTGGGGAGACAGCTCCTCAAGATGCAACAATGTCTCTAAATGGGAGCATTGCAAATTTATTTATCGTGTTACCCACATGTAGATACTATAGATTCCGGCCCATTTAGCCCATGATTTTCAATTGTGAGGTTAAAATACATCCACACTTATATATTAGTCCACACACTTAAATCTTTTTGATCTAGGATAATGTACTTCTTAAAATATTTCACACAAACCATCAACAATTGCACTCTAATTCTCAATCAATAACAGCACCGTTCTACAGCATTGCTCAATACTTTAATAGAGAGATGGACGGTCAGGATTTGGTGTTGGAAGTTGGTAGGTATGGTGAAAAAGGAAGAAGACAGTCGGCATATAGAAGCCTAGATGCCTTCCACGTGTCCCCTTCCTAGTGGAGAGACACCCCGGCTCATTCCCACTCTCTTTATTTTCTCGGCGTCCTTCCCTCCGTTTGACTGTGCCTTTCCAGCTCCTGGGCTTGCGTTCGCCGCAAGCCCCAGGCGCCTGCACAACAGGGGTCGAGCGGTGCGGCCGAGGGAGCTGTCTTAATGCGCCACGTCGGTTCCGGAAGCGTGACCGGAGTGGCCAGGCGGATGCTGGAACTGGAGCACGCAGAAACTGCGGGCTGTGTGGAGCAAATCAAGCCGAGGCTTAGATAGATGGGCTGGATTTGTAGGCCCGGCCAGCATGAAAGGAATTCGAAAGCCCTTTCTCCCTCTGCGTGCTCGTGTGTGTGTGCATGGCCGAAGACGCAATCATCCTAATGAAATGGAACTAGGTGAAATTTAAGAGTAAAATATCCATTTTGAATTTTGTTTTATGTAAAATTGCAAGTTAAATGTGAATTACTAACTAGGCACTAGACCTATTGAATTGGATTGTAAATCCATTATTAATTCATTTTTGATGAGTTAGATTATTATATGAGTTAGTTATATTTTGTAAATGGGTTATAAATGAGTTTAAAATAGTAAAACATAAAATAATACGAGTGTCAAATGAGTTCATAACTTATTTAAATTTAACTCATTTCTATGACTCTCTATTGCCCTTACTCAATCTCATACTCGTTCACTCCTTGCTCTTATCTCAATTTAGATATGAGCTTTCCTAGATTGAGATGAATATATAAGTATGTTAGTAATATTTGTTGGTTTGGGCCAGGTATGAGTTAGATTAGATATGAGCACTAAATTTGTGTTATATGTAAATAGGTCAATTTGGATTGGACCATTTTTGACTCAAACCACTTATTTGATAGGTCTACTTAGCACTCAGCTTCTTATGTTGTTTTCCAGTTAAGTAATAGTCATGGACTTGTCCCGAGACATCTCTAGACTAACGGACCAGAAGTTTCGCTAGAGCAAGGGCCAGCTTCGAGATAGATCTGGGCCCACGAATGAATGTGCGATTGAGAAACCTCTTCCTACCTCGCCGAGATTGAATTCCATCTTCTTCAATAATTCTTCAAAGAAGTTATGCTAACCCTGTAGCAAAAGCAACGGTCTCTCCTCCCCACCCCCTCCCCCGGAAAAAAGGAAAAGAAAAAAGAAAATCTGGTTGAAGGCAAGGCATTGCGGCTCTTGTGTTTGAGCAAGGGCAGCCCTTGCTAAATCTGAGCATGATGTAGGAGTTGAGTTTTTTGGCATTGGTGTGACATTAGACTTGAGTTGTCGACGGAGCAATCAATGAGCACAATCGCCAATAGATTAACAAATGCAAATCGATGTTATGTGACGAATGATGTTATTAACGAAGAGTGGCTAACTAAGATAGTTATCAATATAAGATGGATGAGTGGTTGATTGCACTTTAGCAAAGTAATGAAGACCGCAATGGAATACTTGAATAAGAGCGAACTCGAAAGATACCTCGGAGAGCATAACCGCTTGCGGATAAGAACATGCAGTTGAAGACAATTAGTGTGAAGCCTAGAATCCTAGGAGCAATTAGAGATTGTAATTCAAAAAATAACTGCATGTCGACGGTCATATTTTGTACAAGGCTATATAAAATCAGAGTAAATCAGTTGTAAATGATCCATAATATAAAAAAGGAAAAAATCCAGTCTAAATCACCACGGAACCGATTCATCTAAAAAACCAAAGATCCATACTTTAGTGAGAGGGATTTTGTCAATGATCCAACTTTGGCGAATCAGAAGTACAAGAATTAAAATGAATTTCAATCTCAAGTAAAGGATCGAAAGTAAGTTTTTCCGTAGCGTTTTTATCTTCGATGAATTCTCTGTGATAATTTGATAATTTGCGATATTGGGCGTCTTTCCGATTTCCCTTACATGGGGAGAAAATCGTTGTCAGTTCTTAAGCTTTTTAATTATTTGTGCAAATTTTCAATTTAAGCTATATAAACTGAACACGAGTCGATTAGTAATGATTGTTCACATAGTTTACCTACTTATATGTTGTAATTATGGTTATAATTATGGTTAATGGATCAACGGAAGCCAATAAATTAAGATACGTTTTTCTGTTCACGTATCTCTTTTTGGATTCATGAATTTCTTATACTTTTATGTTCACGTATCTATTGAATTCATGAATTTCTTAGATTCATGTATCGTTTAGTTCATGTATTTATTGAGTTCATGAATCTCTTGAATTCATGTATCTTTGGATACATGAATCTCTTGGATTCACGTATCTCTTTATTCATGAATCTCGTGAATACACGCGTCTATTTAATTCATGTATCTCTTTAGTACATGAACTAAAAAGTCTCTATATATAGATAGGAACATAGAGCTTCATAGGGGTTTTGGTTTTCCGATTCAATTCCAAAAAAGAGCTTTGATGTCCTTTCTACTCTTCTTTTTTCACGAGTGTGCTGGTTCAATTGAACGGTTCGACGAGTCTGTTTGCATAGTGCTAATCCAAACAAGTTCGAGGTGTTGTATCTTGGGAGGCATAGTTCGTGAATCTGCGGGGCACCATTGGCGGGAACTAATCGCCTTAAGGAGATTCGGTTATCCGTACCTCACCTCTAATTTTATATTATTTTTCTAGTGATATCTTATTTTATTCTTCTCCAAGATTTGTAACATAAAAAGAATGATATTATATAACTGTTATCGTCTTCTTTATATTGATGTTCTGATTACAACAAATAGTGTGTATTATCTGGATATAATTTCCAACAATCTTAAGGCGATTATTATCACTCACTGTTTGCTGTTCTTGTCAGATTATTGAGATAGCTGAAAACAATCAAGTGCCATTCAATGTCCATAATGTTTCAAGAGATGTTCCTATGGTTGATTCGACCGTTGCTATGGAAGATGTTCAACCCTCAGGGTCTGAATTTGTAGTAGCTAATGCTACGGGCCCTTGGGCTAACACCAATTTTGGTGGTGCGGGTACAAGTCATCGACTGGTATGCAGGACATTTTTCATAACGGTACAAGCCAAATGGCTTTTGGCTCTATTTGTGGAGGGATGGTTCAACGAACCTTGCCTCTTGTGATGGCAATACCTCCGATTACAGCTAATGAGAGATTGTCTGTGGTGATGTCCGAAGCATCTCGGTGTCGAACACTAATGGTTGGTGGCTAGACACGGGTGCCACAAATCACATCTGTGTAGATAAACACATGTTCTCATCTTATGAGAAGGCTGAAGAAGATGAGAAGCTTTATATGGCTAACTCTGCATCAGCAAAGATTGCCGGAAGAGGAAAGGTGATCCTGAAGTTTACATCTGGCAAGGAGGTCGCCTTGCTGAATGTCTGCATGTACTTAGGAGATTCGGAAAAATCTAATTTCTAGCCCTATACTTGTCAAGAAGGGTTTCAAAGTTGTATTTGAATATGACAAGTTTGTACTTTCAAAAGGAGGGATGTATGTGGGGAAATGGTACTTGTGTAATGACCTGTTTAAGGCCAATGTGGTTGTCATTGATGTAAACTCAAAGTATGTGTACCCAAAGACTATTAATAAAGAAAAGTCTTGAGTTTACCTTTGTTGTGTCTCATTTTCTATGGCATGGTAGATTAGGACATGTAAACTATGGTACAATGAAGAGAATAGCAAACTTGGGGTTAATTCCAAGATTTGAGTTGGATGCCCATTACAAGTGTGAGACTTGTGTTGAGGCCAAGTTTGCTAAGAAACCTTTCAAATCCATTGAAAGAACGAGTGAACCTCTACAATTAATCCATAGTGATCTATGTGATTTAAAGTTTGTAGAAAGTAGAGGTGGAAAGAAGTACTTCATCACATTTGTGGATGATTGTACTAGATTTTGCTATGTTTATTTACTAACTAGCAAAGATGAGACTATGAGCATGTTTGTCAAGTATAAAAATGAAGTTGAAAACCAACTTGATAAACGAATCAAAGTGCTTAGGTACGATAGAGGAGGATAATACAGTTCAATCAATTTGAAAGAGTTTTGTGCTAGTTTTGGAATAATTCTCCAACGGCTGCACCTTATACTCCACAACAAAATGGAGTTGTTGAACGATTGAACAGGACACTAAAGGAGATGGCTAACGCCATGCTTTTGAGTTCAGGTTTACCTCAGAACTTGTGGGGGGGCAGTTTTAACTGCAAATTATATTCTTAATGAAATACCTCACAAAAGGCTAGGTAAAACTCCATACGAGTTATGAAATGAAAAGTTACCATCCTACAATTTTCTAAAAGTGAGGGGGTGCATAATGTGATTTATAATAGTAAGTCTAGACACATTTGTTGTAGACACAATACCATAAGGCAGTTGCTCTCAAATGAAATCATTTCTTTTTACTTTGTAAAGTCAAAGGAAAATATTGCGGATCCGCTGACAAAAGGTTTGTTGAAAGAGCATATAAACTGCGTATCGAGGGGAATGGGTTTAAGAGCCTTAACCCAATAAAGAGATTCCAGGGTGGAAACCTAACCTATGCGATTGGAGATCCCATGGTCTAGGTTCAATAGGACAACGCAAATTTTGGAAACTCTAGTGTAAGCACTGTCTACCATTCCTATGATGCAACAGTGCTTTCCTACAGCGTTATCAAGGGTACACTATGCGTTTAATGATTCCTATAACTTTGGATGTAACATCCAAGTAAGATATGGTAGGATATCTTTAATAGGAATACACCTATATGCGTGGAGCTGGCCGACTCTATGAAAATCTTTAAAGGCTAGATTTTCTAAAGCACGCACGAATCCTGAGAGGTTCAGGGCCGAAAGAACGAACACAACCGAGAACCAATGTGACATCCCGATTTTTCTCAAGTTTATTTCCAGTCAATTGAGTCGGGCAATTCATCTGTGCATATAGCTCGTTTCTCAGAGTTGGCCACTCACGAGAGAACTAGTTTATTGAGCGAAGTAATTAAGGAATTTTACCGCGTCAGACTTGGGGACTGATCACCCTCGGGTTAGATGCAAGAAAATTTCCCCAAAAGCTACTCAGTGGACTAGGCGCGCTAAAATCGCACCAGAGTGAAATTAACCGTGAAATTGAAATTGAATTCTGAAATTTGAAAGTCAAAGGGTGTTGCAAATCTTATTAGGAACATTGGATTAATTCATGGACTTTAATTTAGACTCAATTAGAAGAGAAGTGATGGAAATTGAAATAATTAAATGTGCAGAACTTGGACCCGGCGGAAAATGAATTGGACCTATTGGAAGATGTTGTGAAGATTTGAGTTAGTGGAGAGTGACGTCAGGTGGGTGATGTCATGGTGGGCCAAAATTAAGGAGAGCTTGACAAGTGTCACAAGCCAATTGGCTCACCAAAAGTGGGGTGTCCCATCCACTTCATCTTCAACCTCTAGCACCTTGGGAAGGGTCGAAATTGGGAGAGGGAGAGAAAGGATCCGGCGAACTTGTAGCTGGTCCGTCCGCCCCTTCGTCGCGTCTCCGTCGCCGCCGTCTCGCCCGCCGTCGCACGCCGTCGCCGTTCGCCGCTCGTTCGCGTGTGAGGCCCGGGTGCGAGCTCGTTGCGTCTCCGTCGCCGCCGTCTCCTCGCCCGAGCTACTGGTAGCCGACCGCAGCTTCCCGTCGCCGCCGACCGTCCGCTCAAGCCCCCGCCGGTTGTTGCACAAGCTGTCGCTGGTTCTCCTCCGCCGTTTCTCCGTCCGTTCAGCCGCTGTTGCGCCACCATTCAAGCCGGTTTGTTATCGGCGTCGTCGTGCTCTTCGCCGGAGACTCGTCGGAAAGTGATTCCAGTGAGTTTACCTCACTAAACCGTGATTAGCGAGTTAATGATGCCTTAAGTATGTTTAGCTTAAGTTGATTAAGATTAGGTGGTCAGATTAGTTTAATTAGTTGTGGATTAGATTGAGATGATTGATTAAAGTAAAGTGTGTTTTGTTTGAAGGTTAAGTATGTTTATTTTTAAAATAAGCCTTGATGTGACTTAAAGGAATTTGTTTATGATTTAAATAAATGCTTCGAAATTGTTGGATTATTTAATAATATACCATATTCCGAAATTTATTAAAATATTATTTAAAAAAAAAAAAACTCGAAAATTTATTTTTGATCCTATTTGCTTAGAATTTCGTGCCGATCGATGTATGTTTAGAATTTGAATTTGATGAGTAAATATTGCAAATTGAATGTTGATTGTGAAAAATAGGAATTTTATTCAAAAATTCCCACGTGTCGGAGTTTGACACGAAATCGAATTTGGAAGGGTTAATATTGAAATTGGAGTATGTGGGTGACATGTAAAGTATCCAAGGATCGGTATCGAATTGTCGTGTGCTAGTTGAAAGGCTCGGGTCGCAGTAGTGGCTAGGCCGACTGGATCCTTATTCTTCTAGAAATGCCGTCAAGAGAATGACGTGGCTTGGTCGCATAGTGGCGAGACCATTTGGACCATTATTTTTCTAGAAATGCTGTCGATAGATCCACGTGGCTTGGTCGTGATAGTGACGAGACCCGGACCTTTATTTTTCTAGAAATGCTGTCGATAGAACAACGTGGCTTGGTCGCGGTAGTGGCGAGACCGGCGGACCATTATTATTCTAGAAATGCTGTCGATAGAACGACGTGGCTTGGTCGCAGTAGTGGCGAGACCGACTGGACCTTTATTTTTCTAGAAATGCTGTCGATAGAACGACGTGGCTTGGTCGCGTGTAGTGGCGAGACCATTTGGACCTTTATTCTTCTAGAAATGTTGTAATGTTAGTAGATAGCCTACCTGCGAGTAGGTTGTGCCCTTGTGTGGCAATGGATAATGATGACATGGAATGCTTGCCGTGGTTGTGAAATTAAGTGAAATCGATTGTGTTCCGATGGCTTACATTCTTATCATTACGGGTGCTTGGTGATATGAATTATACTAACTGCGGGGAAGCTAAGAAGGCAAGGTAAGTCTTCTGTGCTGTGTGGCTAAACCACTTTGGGGTGTATTTGCTTTCTAATAGGGGTTTAGGAGGGGTGAACTTGCTGAGACAAAGTCTCATCCCGGTTTGGGGAAAAATATTACAGGACCGTAGATGGCGGTATCCCGGAGATGAATGGCATGCCGACGGAGGTGGACCAGACGATAGCGAGTGCTCCTGACCCTTTTTGATGCACATAAACCCTGACCCATTTTGGTGCCTATAGTCCCTGGATCCTGTTGGTATATGTAAACCTTGGTTTGATGGGGATGTATGAAAGTATGATTGATTTTGAATTGATTTCCCTGCTGTCCTATCCCGTATATCTTTGTCAGGGGTTTTATAATTTATTCCGCTTGCGCAATAATGAATCAATGGGGTCGGCGACACTACCTGGGAATGTCGCATTTACATGACCATGGCGGGTTGTTCACGTGTCTCGGGGCTCGGGGCGTGACAACCAATCTTGAATTGGAAATACTCCGTGTGAGGTTTATTGTCTAGGCTTACATAAACAACGGGCGATTCAAGGCTTAGTCCATCGACTAGTTAAGTAAGTCCGATAAGCTTTCACTAAAGAAGGTTCAAAGCGAAAGCTACCTATCTTGATGCGGTTTATTTCAACAGGCATACTCAAATTCCTTCGAGTCAAAAATGTTTTGTTGATCCATTAATGTGGGGGATTGTTGTAATTATGGTTATAATTATGGTTAATGGATCAACGGAAGCCAATAAATTAAGATACGTTTTTTCTGTTCACGTATCTCTTTTTGGATTCATGAATTTCTTATACTTTTATGTTCACGTATCTATTGAATTCATGAATTTCTTAGATTCATGTATCGTTTAGTTCATGTATTTATTGAGTTCATGAATCTCTTGAATTCATGTATCTTTGGATACATGAATCTCTTGAATTCACGTATCTCTTTATTCATGAATCTCGTGGATACACGCGTCTATTTAATTCATGTATCTCTTTAGTACATGAACTAAAAAGCTCTATAAATAGATATGAGCATAGAGCTTCATAAGGGTATTTTGATTTTCCCGATTCGATTCCAAAAAGAGCTTTAATGCTTTTTTCTTCTCTTTTGTTTTTCTTGAGTGTGCTGGTTCAATTGAACGGTTCGACTGAGTCCTGTTTGCATAGTGCTAATCCAAACAGGTTCGAGGTGTTGTATCTTGGGAGGCATAGTTCGTGAATCTGCAGAGCACCATTGGCAGGAACTAATCGCCTTAAGGAGATTCGGTTATCCGTACCTCACCTCTAATTTTATGTTATTTTTCTAGTGATATCTTATTTTATTCTTCTCCAAGATTTGTAAGTTTACATAAAAAGAATGATATTATGTAACTGTTATCGTCTTCTTTATATTTATGTTCTGATTACAACAAATAGTGTGTATTATCTGGATATAATTTCCAACATTATATACGCAAACCTAGTTTTTTTTTTTTTTTGGGCAAACCTAGTTTGACCAAAAAAAAAAATATATAGGCAAATCTAGGTTTACCCAAAAAAGATTATTTTTTTTTAGATAAAAAAAAGATTATTTTTTTAGATAAAAAAGATTCTTTTTTTTTTTTAGATAAAAAAAAGCAAGTCGAGATGGGTTTTCTACAACATTCCTGTCACGCCCCACATATTTTATGTTTTAGCTATGAATTTTGCTTTTAAATCTTCCTTATGCATGACGTGCATCGCGACAACAAGACCAAGAAAAATACAAGTGGAAAAACTGAGTAAAAAAAAAAAAATTCTACCTTATGCATGTCGTGATAGGCCGATTGCTTGGGCACGAATTACTCAGTTTTTCCACTTGTATTTTTCTTGGTCTTGTTGTCGCGATGCACGTATGATTATGAATTTATGATGATCATATTATACTTTTTTTTTTATTGTCTAGACTTTCATATTATTTATATGATACAATTACAAAATAAGTTATTTTAACATTTCAATAGAATTCATTTTCCATTAATAATTAGAGTTTTGTGAGGGAGATGCACACCATTTGACTCATTAACCAATATTAATTAATTAAAGTCGATTGTGTGAGAAATATATCAACTAGGAGGCAACTCGCGGAAGGCACTTATGTTGTCTATTAAAAGAGTGAATGGTGTGCATCTCCCTCACAAAAACTCCGATTATTTCATGGAAAATGAGTTTTATTGGAATGTTGAAAGAAAAACTTATCTTGTATTTGTATTTTACAAAAAATATGAAAGTAATTTTCTTATGCTTATTAGAAGAAGATGATGAAACGCATATTTTGAGGAAAAGTCTTGAGAACAGTCCAAGATTCGATTCGAGGGCTGGGATCC